>NC_033621.1:6748973-6815257 GCF_001540865.1 Ananas comosus
GAGACCTATCAGTATGTGTCTCAGCAGAACTTAGAAGTCCTCGGTTTGCGTGTACGGGCTATGTTATCACCCAATTTACATGAAATATTGGGATTTTATGTAAATTCAGGGGCTTTTGTGCAATTGTGCACTTTGGGGCTACTGTGGACAGTGTGTGTGAGTGTGTTTGACCTCTGGACTGATTGTCCATGATCCGTTAGCTTTTGCAGAAATTGAAGAGTCGATTTCGATGCGTTTTTCGGCGAATTCGCCGAAAGAACGCGGTTTCACTTCGAATTTCTTCCGACGTCGTTTGGTTGCTCTGTGAGTGGTCGCTAAGCCTTGTTGGCTGGTCACCATCATCACTTTGTGGGTTCGGTGATGACGGGTGAGCGACGGTGGCTTCCGGTGTCGAATTTGACACTTCCGGGAACCCGTATTCGTACAATTATCCGGCGATAATCGTGTCGCGGTGTTTATCTTATGTTCGCTGCCAAAATATCCAAATTGGAGTGTTTTATGGTAGCAGGTGACTTGTAGCATGGGTCGGTGCGTTTCGGGACATTTCAGTGGTCCCGACGGAGTCCCGGTGCGATTTTCGGGACTTCCGGCGAGTTACGGTAGTCGGTTTTGGGAAACTGATCTTCGTGGGTTTGTTTGAGGGATTATGATGTAGTGTTTCTTAGTTGTGGGTTAGACACTAACCCAGTGGATCCTCCTTAGGTCCTGTTGACGTTCTTTTGCAGTCAGGTGACAGGCGCGACAGTTGTACAGGTGGGTACTTCGATGCGACGTCGGTACAGTGGTGCACGTTCGGTGATGGTTTCTTACCCTTGCTCCTTTGTTATTATCCATGCATACGTTATATATTGAGCTTTGCACCTCTGTTGTTTACGTTACACCCACGTTGTTTGATTATACTCTACTCGTTGTTTGCATGCTTAGTATCCTGAGTAGGAGTAGAGTAGTTCTATCCGCATCCGTATCGGTTGACCTAGTTGGTCTGTTGAGCATCCATATCTGTTGACCTAGTTGGTCTGTTCTGCATTCCTCTACTCAGTTAGTTCCATATTGATATCATGCTTAGGAGTAGAGTTGACTTATCGGTTCACTATATCTGTGATTTGGTTGGGCGGTTCCCTTATTTTGATATCTATGACCTATTCGGTCGAGTTGCTACAGTTCTATCTATATCTGTGATTTGGTTGGGCGGTTCCCCTATTTTGATATGTATGACCTATTCGGTCGAGTTGCTATAGTTCTATCTTGACGTAACCGATTAGTTGCTGATGGCCTATACGGTCGGTGAGCCCCAAGGGGCTGGATTGTCGGCTAGTTGCCGATGGATGATCTTTGAGCATACTACATTGATCGCCACTGCAGGTACGCATTTCACGAACACCAGCGGTCTGATCCACCGCAAGAGGGTGTTCTTTTCCGGAAAAGTGGTTGGATTGCCAACCCGTGAGCGCAGGGGCTTTATTGCGAGGGTATATGCTTCTGATCCAGGGGCTTCATTGCGAGGGTCAGGTACTGTGCTTCTGACCCAGGGGGTTCATTGCGAGGGTCAGGTACAGGTTGAGCAGTGTGGCATGGGCCTGAGGTCTTCGGACCAATAAGGTAGCGAGATTGGGTACTTTTGAGCTTATCGTCAGTTGACGCATGCATACAGTAGCTGTAGTGTTTATTTTCAGTACATCCTTATCTGTTTATTGCAGCTACTGTTTTATTTACCTGCATCTATACTTGTCAGCTCCTTACTTATCAGCATCTTTACTTACCAGCACTTATGTCTATCTAGTTCTCCGTGTTGTTGTATAGCTCTCTTCCTGATCCGGTGAGTACTCCTCGCCTTCATCGGCTTGCGGTACCCACTGGGAGGGGAGATATGTTTACATGTTCTCACCTCCCCTACTATTTTTCAGGTATCGCGGGCGACGAGTAGTGGGACGAGACGTGAGGTACGTGGGTAGCGGTCGATAGAGCTTCCGCTATCTAGTTCTCCGTGTTGTTGTATAGCTCTCTTTCTGGTGTCGACCCTATCGAGCCTGTTTGGCTGCTGTTTTTGGGTTTGCGCACGCTTATCCGGCGATCTGAGGCTGTCCTGATGCCTCCGGAGGTGAGCACGGTGATCGTGGGTCAGTGCAGATCACAGTGCTCACCTCACTTTGGATCAACAGTGTCCGGTTAGCCCTGTTTGGCGCAATCTTCCCCCACTGCGCGCTGTTTGCTGAACCTTCGGGTTGCTCCCGCGCTTCCCACAGTGACCTGTTGCGCTCCAGACCGTGAGCACGGCCTCCGGTACGTCGAGACCTATCAGTATGTGTCTCAGCAGAACTTAGAAGTCCTCGGTTTGCGTGTACGGGCTATGTTATCACCCAATTTACATGAAATATTGGGATTTTATGTAAATTCAGGGGCTTTTGTGCAATTGTGCACTTTGGGGCTACTGTGGACAGTGTGTGTGAGTGTGTTTGACCTCTGGACTGATTGTCCATGATCCGTTAGCTTTTGGAGAAATTGAAGAGTCGATTTCGATGCGTTTTTCGGCGAATTCGCCGAAAGAACGCGGTTTCGATTCGAATTTCTTCCGACGTCGTTTGGTTGCTCTGTGAGTGGTCGCTAAGCCTTGTTGGCTGGTCACCATCATCACTTTGTGGGTTCGGTGATGACGGGTGAGCGACGGTGGGTTCCGGTGTCGAATTTGACACTTCCGGGAACCCGTATTCGTACAATTATCCGGCGATAATCGTGTCGCGGTGTTTATCTTATGTTTGCTGCCAAAACATCCAAATTTGAGTGTTTTATGGTAACAGGTGACTTGTAGCATGGGTCGGTGCGTTTCGGGACATTTCAGTGGATCCTCCTTAGGTCCTGTTGACGTTCTTTTGCAGTCAGGTGACAGGCGCGACAGTTGTACAGGTGGGTACTTCGATGCGACGTCGGTACAGTGGTGCACGTTCGGCGATGGTTTCTTACCCTTGCTCCTTTGTTATTATATATGCATACGTTATATATTGAGCTTTGCACCTCTGTTGTTTACGTTACACCCACGTTGTTTGATTATACTCTACTCGTTGTTTGCATGCTTAGTATCCTGAGTAGGAGTAGAGTAGTTCTATCCGCATCCGTATCGGTTGACCTAGTTGGTCTGTTGAGCATCCGTATCTGTTGACCTAGTTGGTCTGTTCTGCATTCCTCTACTCAGTTAGTTCCATATTGATATCATGCTTAGGAGTAGAGTCGACTTATCGATTCACTATATCTGTGATTTGGTTGGGCGGTTCCCTTATTTTGATATCTATGACCTATTCGGTCGAGTTGCTACAGTTCTATCTATATCTGTGATTTGGTTGGGCGGTTCCCCTATTTTGATATGTATGACCTATTCGGTCGAGTTGCTACAGTTCTATCTTGACGTAACCGATTAGTTGCTGATGGCCTATACGGTCGGTGAGCCCCAAGGGGCTGGATTGTCGGCTAGTTGCCGATGGATGATCTTTGAGCATACTACATTGATTGCCACTGCAGGTACGCATTTCACGAACACCAGCGGTCTGATCCACCGCAAGAGGGTGTTCTTTTCCGGAAAAGTGGTTGGATTGCCAACCCGTGAGCCCAGGGGCTTTATTGCGAGGGTATATGCTTCTGACCCAGGGGCTTCATTGCGAGGGTCAGGTACTGTGCTTCTGACCCAGGGGCTTCATTGCGAGGGTCAGGTACAGGTTGAGCAGTGTGGCATGGGCCTGAGGTCTTCGGACCAATAGGGTAGCGAGATTGGGTACTTTTGAGCTGATCGTTAGTTGACGCATGCATACAGTAGCTGTAGTGTTTATTTTCAGTACATCCTTATTTGTTTATTGCAGCTACTGTTTTATTTACCTGCATCTATACTTGTCAGCTCCTTACTTATCAGCATCTTTACTTTCCAGCACTTATGTCTATCTAGTTCTCCGTGTTGTTGTATAGCTCTCTTCCTGATCCGGTGAGTACTCCTCGACTTCTTCGGCTTGCGGTACCCACTGGGAGGGGAGACATGTTTACATGTTCTCACCTCCCCCACCATTTTTCAGGTATCGCGGGCGGTGAGGGTTGAGACGAGGCGTGAGGTACGCGTGTAGCGGTCGATAGAGCTTCCGACCCAGGTTATTTCGGTTTAGTTTCTTACCCTTCTTACTTCGGTTGATGTATAGTTTAGTTGGTTCATGTGGTTCAGTGTTTATTTACATTTGAAAATGTGGATTTCTGGATTTTGTAAAATAAAAGGTTTTCTACCCCTCGTGGTAGCGTTTTTAAAGAATAAAGGTTTCCGTGTAGGAAACAGTTTTCAAAAGAATTTTTCGTGGATTTCTATTTAAACATTGAATGTAAAACTGTGATGTGAATGGTGAATGTATGAATGTATAGGTATCTTTATATTCATTTGGTTGTGGTTGTTTCCTGGCTATTCTCTTGTACTTGTGCGACGCCGTGCAAATATAGGGGAGACTCTGTCCGCGTGAGCAGTGGATTCCCTGTATTTGTGACGGATCTGGCATACCCTCGGGTCAGGTTTTAAAAAAAAAAAAAAAAATTCAGACGCTTTTCTGCTATGTTTTAAACTGAAATGGGACCCCGGGGCGTGACAGTCGCTATAAACTAAAAGAGTGCTGCTAATTTACCAGCACTTATTTAAGTATTTAGCAACCGCCGAAACTCTATCTCGTTGGCTGCGGTGGCGGAGGAGGACGACAGGAAAGGCTCTTAGTCTTGAATTTCAGTGGATTGAGTGAAGAGAGAAAAGAAAAGATGGTAATTGATTTTTTTTTTTCTGTTTGTAATCGGGCCAAATGGACTGGGTGTGGTGAGTTGAGTAGAGTAATATTTTATTTTTGGTTGGATTGGGCTTTATATTTAGGCATTAGTAGATGTTTTTTTAAGTTTTAGGATAAATGGGACACTTACTCAAAAGTGTCCTAAACATGTGTCCCTATAATCTAATTCTGTTGTAGTGATTGATTCATATTTTTAGTTAAATTTATTTCTAAAAAAAATAAGTGAAGCGAGTAACATTCTACCTTTCTTTAAAAAAAAAAAAAAATTAGTGGTTATCTATCTGTTCTAGTGCTTTTGCCTAATAATGGTAGTTCTTGTTGTAGTGCCAGCACTACTATAGTGCTGGTGATCTCATTAATAGACTTTTTTTATAAAACAACCCTCTAGAAATTTAAATTTTGCGAAATAATCCTCTCAAGATTTTATTTGGAAAACTAACCCTCCTTTCGTCACGTTGGCGCCACGTCAGAATTTGTTTTAAAGCCGGTGAATAGTTCCCCGCTTTCTCCTACTTTTTTTAAAGGCAGTGAATTATTTTCCGCTTTCTCCCATTTCTTTTAAAAGCGGTGATTCACCGTCTTTCATTTATTTACTGTTTCTTTCTATATCCCATATATAATCCTAACAACCACATAAAAATTTTAACAAATCACATATAATCTTAACAACCTTTAAATCTTAATAATTTATCCATATAATTTCATATAATCTTAACAGTCTGAAAATCCTAATAATCTATCCATAATCAAATAAAAATTCTAAGATCTACATATAATCCTAACAACCTCACTTTCACTATAACAAAAACGGTCTATAGCGACACTTTTAAATGTAGGTATAGGTTAAAAAAAGTGTTGCTGGCTAAATTACCGACACTTTTAAAAAGTGTTGCTATATGTGGGGTCGCTAGGTATATAGTGACAGTTAAAGAGTGTCGCTATAACCTAAAAAAGTGTTGGTAATTTAGCAACACTTATTTAAGCATCTAGTAACCAACGGAACTCTACCTCGTTGGCTGCTGTGGCGGAGGAGGACAAGAGGGAATGGCTCTTCGTCTAGGATTTCAGTGAATTGAGTGAGGGGAGAAGGGGAGATGGTAATTAATTTTCTTTTTTTTTTCTTTTTTATTTGGAATCGAGCCAAATGGGCTGGGTTGGGTGGGTTGAGTATAGTAACCTTTTATTTTTGTTAGATTCGGTTTTATATTTAGGCATTAGTAGATATTTTTTTAAATTTTAATATAAATGGAACACTAAGACAAAAGTGTCCCAAGCATGTGTTCCTATAACCTAATTCTGTTGTAGTGTTTTTTCTATTTCCTATATAATTCATGCATAATTTTAATGAATGCGGTGAACGATTCACCGTCTTTAAAAGAAATGGGAGAAAACGGGGGATGATTCACCACCTTTAAAAGAAATGGGAGAAAGCTTGGAACGATTCACCGCCTTTAAAAAAAATTGGAGAAAACGAGAAACAGTTCACCACCTTTAAAAGAAATTCTGACATGGCGCCGGCGTGGCGAAAGGAGGGTTAGTTATCCAAATAAAATTTTGATAGAGCCATTTTACAAATTTTAAATTTTCACAGAATTATTTTATAAAAAAATCTCTCATTAATCCTTAAAAGCATTTATTTATTGGCCCAAGTCTTTCATAATTTATAGTGATGCACGAATGTACAATGACCATGTTGCAATGATTATGCTGGTGTGTGACAGGCATGTTTTGCACATTACATTAATTGATGCTTTAAAATAACATGTAATAATAAAATCATAGGGGCGGATGAAAACAATGACTTCAAATTAAGCTCACAAACTTAACAATGTTATATATATGTATCATTATTACGCGGATGCAGGAAACAACGAAGACAGCTAATTAGAAAGAAAATTAGCGCGTCTCAAAGATATATGAGAACGTTGCGCATCCACAAGGTGTGAGCAATAAGTAAATTGAAAAGTTTGCGGTGTTGAATGATCAATTGAGTATAGCTACACTACAACCACCATGTTGGTGGGCGCCCGTATGTAGCAAAAGGTCAGGGACCAAGCAATATTAACTTACTCATGCAATTTACACCCTTTTCCAACAAGTTTGGGACCCATGTTCCCTGGACCAACAACTGCCGAAGGCCAACGACCACATCTTTCAGATCACATAAGATCCGATCGAATCGGATTGGATTGGATTGGATTGGATTGGAGCAACAACCGATGCAAAATCCACCACGTACATATCTCGCTTTCTCTCTCTTTCCTCTTCCACTAGTAGGTGGTTCTTCCCTTCCACGTTTAGTACGTGGATCTCGTCCTATGTTCTTCCGTATAACCGTGATATGTAACAGTTGTAGCACCGACACAGTACTACTTTGCGGGCGTCTCCATTTTCCAGCGTCGCCGTATAACCGTGATATGTAACGGTTACACGACATAGTTGATGTGACGTGCAATCTTCGTGGAGATAGACCAGTACGGGTGCGAGAGGCTAAAGGGCGAGGATCATACTTTGCGCGTACTAATTAAGAGATCCGCCAAAGTATGCTTACAGTGAGCCGGCCTTCTTAATTACAAATCAGTTTCAGTTCAGTGGTACTTTTATTTTAATTCTGGACTAAATTACAATAAATTTTCTCATAAATATTTATTTTTTTATTTTTTTTGACCTTTTAAAACTTTATAGTTTGTCCATTTAATATTTTAAGTTGTTCCATTTAGTTCTCTCCATCCGCCAAAGTTCAATCACTATTCCGTCTATTTTTTTTATAATTTATATCAAAAATATTTTTTAAATAATAAAAATATATTATAAATTTATTTCTTTAATAAAAAAGTGAGAATAATTTGATCATTTTGTCCTCTCCATTAATACTGTACTCTCTTGAAAATATTTCTGAAATTTTAAGAGGGTAAAATATAAATTTTTAAAAGTCTGAGAGTAGGGACGAAGCTAGGATTCAATTTTGAGGGGGGCCAAAATATATTTAAATAGAAATTTTAGTAAAAAATAATAAACAAAATTTTTTCTAATTAAAAATTTTTTATTAAAAAAATATTAATTAAATAAATAATGTAAAAGTATGAATTTTATATTTTTTATTTTCATATATTTAACTTCTAATTATTTTTTTTATATTATTACATTAAAATAACTCAGAAATTTTACTAAATCTAACAGTAATTTCTTAGTTTTTTAATAAATAAAATTAACATACCTATTAAATTTAGTGCAATTTTTGATTTAGTCAAATAAAAGAGCTCACCTAAGATAAATAAAAGTTTTAAAAAATTATTAAATAAAATTTTTAGAGTAGAGAAATATATTACAAAATACTCTATAAGCAAGAAGCTTTTAATATATTTTCACCTATAAAAATTTTATTTAATAATTTTTCAAAACTTTTATTTAATAAAATTTTTAGAGTAGAGAAATATATTACAAAATACTCTATAAGCAAGAAGCTTTTAATATATTTTCACCCATAAAAAGAGTATACTGATTAGGAGAAAGAGAAAGAAAGAGTTATACTGTCACCATCCTATTAAGTAAATATTGAAAAATTAGGGGGCTAAAGCTATCCATGGTTTAAAAAAAAAAAATAAAAACTTTTGAAAGACCATTAAACAAATATTGAAAAGTTGAGGGAGGCCATAGCCACCTTGGGCCTCCATATAGCTTCGTCCCTGTCTGAGAGAAAAATGAAAAAAAAGATATTCACATAATAGAGTTTTTCTGTAATCTAGCTGATGCCGTTATATATAGTAGAATATTTGATAAGAAGAAAATGTAAGTTTTCTGTTTAGCAAAAGTTAAAATTTTTACTTTGAGGCCAACAATGAAGTTCTAACTTTGTATAAAGAGGCATTATTAAAAAAAGCCTATCTAAACTATCCTAGGTGAGGACCAAACATACTATTCTATCGTAGCTAAATTAGGCCGGTATAATTCCAGAAAAAGGAATGTATGAATCGCAGCCTAGATTGTTTGGTATTGTGAATTGCTCAATGCTATATACAAAACTCATACTTCAATTAAATAGGACGATCTATGTGTAACATACTGTTACTTATTGTTGTGAGCTGAATTCTTTGACCGTTGACTCAGTCAAATATTTTCCTTCAGGAAACACACAAGAATGTAAAGCGGCTTCTGATAGTGACCTCGAAGTTTGTGCCTATAAATGAATCAAGTGATTCGGCCGATGAGGGAACTGATTAGTCTAGTTCAAATATTATATTGTATATTCAGTTCGGCTGAAGAGCCGAATAATGCAAATATATACCGCCAAAAGAAGAAAAATTATTTATAGAAAGGGGAGTGCCGCTAACGTGTTTGGTCTTAGAGAAACCACTAACTTAGAACTACTAGAAAAACAAGAGATGTAGAGAAAGAAGAGATTATAAGTAGAGTACTCCTAGAAAGCAGAAAAGTGCACGAAAATAAATTGGTCTTCTTGTTCTTGTGGAAAAAGACCTCTCCGTCAAGCATCTTTTGTCTATTTATAGTCTCGCCCGTTGTTTATTCAGTTATTTCCCATTATCGGCCAAGTCCCTAATTCTGCAGACCACTCTCGGCCAATCTTAACTGCATCAATTTTAACTGCTTTTCGATTTTTAGCTGCCTTTTTCTCAAATCTTGGCGCATCACATGTTATTTATTTCAGGTCTTGGGAACTATCTCTGTGGTGCTCCTCGGTTCACCATGTGGCGAAACTTTTATGGTGCCAACAATTCCCCCCCCATGCAGCTCTCGAACGATAGTTCAGGTCTTTCCATCATCAAAGCCCTCTTTTCAAAATTCCCTCCGACGGCTTTTCTTCTCTCACACTTTTTTGTTTTCCCCCTTTTCATTCTCTTCTCTCTCAATCTAAGAATTTTCTTCTCACGCCTCTTCATCTGTTCCTTCTCTATTCTCCTTAGCTTCCAAGTTTTCTTTCAATGGCTCCGATTCCTTCTCTTCCTTCATCTCATTCTCTTGACTATATATACTTTCCTAAGGCAATATGTCGAATCGGACCCTTCTCGATTTGTGCTTGGCATTTCTTTTGTAGATACCCGTGCACCCGATGATTTTCCTTTCTGGACTGATGGTCTTCCCTTGATGGCTGATGTCATCCATCTTTCTTCTTGGCCCATCTTAAAATCATACGGAAAAAAGCCTTCGGACTTGGCCTAATATTTCAGACGCTTATCTGGCCTAGCTGGACAGAGTTGAAAAATTTTATGCTGAACTTTGGCGCGAAGTTGGAATTTATGAAGCCATCCAACTTTTGAGAGTTCCTGCTCAAGCCAATAATTTTCTTCTTGCTGCAGCTTTATGTTTTTGGTCTCCAGTCTCCAACACTTTCCTTTCTAGGATAGGGCCCTTCACCCCGACTTTTTTTGATGTGGCGGCGATAGTCGGTCTCCTCCCTCATGGTATTACTCTTACAATGACCTACAATTGTAATATACCGAAAATTCGGAAAATAAAAATGTCGAACTTTAGTCAAATTGACCAAAGTGCGAGGATGGAACACTTCGGGAAGTCCGAAGATGTTAAAATGATTAAAAGTGAGTTGTGGAAGGTTTTCGAGAGCTAAAGAATTGAATTCTGTAAAACTGCAGATTTTCAGCTCTCGGGGACCGGTCCCTGGTGGGAGAGACCGATCCCCGAACGCGTGCAGAATGAGACAGCCGAAAAATCGGCTAAGTCCTGGAGGATCAGCTCTCGGGAACCGGTCTCTGTCTGAGAGACCGGTCCCCCAGAGACCGGTCCCATCGGANTGTAAGAAAGAAATGATGAAGTTATGTAATGGAATGCGAAGAATTCAAAAATTACTAGATGAATGCAATGTATATGATCCAAAATGAATCATGTTACTTGTGAATGTTTAGTTTTCTTTTTCTTTCACTAATGGCTATTGCTTACCCTCGTGTAAGCCGATTGTGTATGTTTCCGCTAGTGCACTTCTTATTGAAAATGTACATGTGATGAGCCTTGGGCGGATAGGGGAAACTCTGTCCGTTCGGCGTCTGTTTGACGTGCTCGGGTCGGGCCAAATTGGCATCGGTCTCGGGGCGTGACAACAATCCTGATGGGGTAATTGATTTTGAGGTCTATCTCGATCCAAAGGTGGACGTCGCTTATACTAAGTTCTTATTCAGGTTGGCAGGTCAGTCCCCTGCTCCAGTCACCAAGAAAGAGCATACTGCCTTTCTCCTCTATTGGCTCTTGCATAATCTTTTCTGTAGTCACTCGCAGAATATCAACCAACAATTTTTTCCATATCGCCATTGCCCTAACTAACGGCGGGAAACTAGCATTAGGTGCATATTTTCTTTTTTTTGTATATCGAAAATTTTTTGAATCAATCAAGCTGATGCTGTCGAAAAATGGTGTGATAATTAGCTCTTGCTGTGGTGTTTTGTGGTTTTTGCGATGTTGCTTGCAAATTTATTTTCTCTACTTATGCTGAACTTCCTTAAATTTGGATTCGGCTCCTTATTTTGACATATATGGTTTAGCTTTCGGTTGTCTGGAACCCTTAACCTCGTGTCAACCAGTCGACTTCCCAACATATTTTAGAGTTTTTTATGAAAAGGATCAATGTCATCTCATCAAATAGGCCCCTTTTGGAGAATGCCTTACTGGTCCGTCTTGGTTTCTTGCTGAGTATGAAGCCATCAAAGATCAGCTGGCCTTTTCTCACACTAGTGAATATTTCGAAGTCTGGTATTCTCTTCTTGCCCCTCGAGATTTGCATGTTGGCCTGAAAACTTGCTCCAAGTTGACGTCTAGCACCGAAGTTTACTCTCAATATATGGTGTGACAATTTGGATTTGTTCAGGCAATTCTAGCCCCAGCTATGTTTTTTATAGCCAATACCGCTTATAGCCGTCCTCCTACGAGAGTGCACCCGAAGCTGATCGGCTCTCGGCTATGGGGAATCGTCTTACATTTTTTTCACTTTTGTGAGTTTCCGATTGAATCACTCGGGAGGTGGTTGATTTCCACTTCCTTAAAGCTTGGGAAGCTTTTTGTGAAAAGGTCTTCTTTAAAAAGTATATCTTCTGCCCTCCATAGAATTCTTCATACAGAAGGTACTTTATCTCACCTTCGATTTAATTCTATTTCTCTTTCTTTCTTCTAATTCATTTTATTTGTTTCTCAGTTGCATCCATGGGTAAGGAAGTTTCACCTGATTCTCTGGGGTAAGAAGATTCAGGAGAAGATTCTGATAAAAATCAGGATGATTCACTTCGCCCCACAATGGTAAATCCTATTTCTCAACGTATTTTCTTTTTAAATATGTGCTCTGCTACTGCATTTTTTTTCAGCTGATACATACTCCCGCTTCATTGGCCCAACGTCTGCTGATTGTCTATATAACTGTATCACCAAGTACAAAATGTCATCAGATACCAAGTCATGCAACCATAATCAAATGAAGTGCAACTCAACCCACTAGATCAATCACGATTCTATGGGATGGAACAACTATTGTCACGCCCCGGGACCCAGCGGAAGCCCGCCCGGCACGTGTCCAGACCCTCTATACATCTAAAATATATAAGGCGTCTACAATAAAATAATAAATAAAGCAATGATAAAAGAACATTTAGGAGTATCAAAGCAAAGTACAACTAGATTCTACAATAGAGAAATAAATAAAAGACTAAACTCCACTAAAAAAGAACTATAAAGTAGTACAACAAAATCCAAATACAAGTGCTAAGAGTAATACAATGGTGGTCTCTATACATAGGAACAAAACTCTCCCTCACCAAAACACAAAAGAGAGTAAACCACCTAGGAGCAAAAGCAAGCTCCGCTATCTAGCTACGCGACCCCTTTGCCGCGATCCCGTGCCTCCACCGGTGCCGACGGCTCTGAAAGAAAACCATAAAACAGGGGGCGTGAGAAGTATTAAATAATAGTTCCCAGTGTGCAATTACTGACTTCAGTGAAAAGTGCCACTAGGCCCGAAAACTAAGCAGGTAAGTGCGAATAAATAAGCAATATGAATAACAAGTATTTAAACATGAATACTTACTATACCATGATATCTCTACTCAGCATGAATTTGCATAAGTATAATGCTATTCTAATATGTATATGCAAGAATATACAACCAACATAATGTCCACAATGTGATTTGTAAGATGTCATTATTTACTATTCTACTCAATATCCACTTGACATGTTAGGTCACTAGAATCCCAATCCTGTAGGACCTACCCGTAGGTAGTTCGGCCTGCGCCGTGCCTAATGGCCCCGTGGTAGTCAACATCCCCACTCTAGGAATGTGTGTCACGCCCCGGGGCCGCCAATTTGGTCGGTTCGGGCACGCGAACAGACGCCGAACGGACAGCACCTCCCCTGTCCACCCAAGGCTCAATCACCATGTATATTACAAGCAAGTCAACAAAGAGTTTGCAAGACATACAAGGTTTGCACGAGAGCAAACAACAGCTATAACATACCACACCCCTCGTAAGTCGTGCCGAGTTCCGTCAAAACGAGCGGAACGCGTAACTGAACGAGTTAAAGTGGACCCTAAGTGCATTGGAGTTCATAAACGGAGCAAAAAGGGACCCGGAGAGCAAATCTGGAAATCTGGCTAAGTCCCAGATTTTTAGCTCTCGGGAACCGGTCCCTGAAGGAGAGACCGGTCCCCGTACGCGTAGCATGCCAGGAAATCCTGAGGCATCCGGTCCCTGGCGATGAGACCGGTCCCTGACGGGCAGACCGGTCCCTGACGGGCAGATCGGTCCCTCGCTGCGTAACAGCCGAAAAACTCAAAAATTTGGCTAAGTCCTGGAAAACCCCGTTCGGGAACCGGTCCCTGGTCGGGGAGACCGGTCCCCGAAGGCGAAAATTGCCCAGTCTGGGCAGATTGATGGGAAACAAGTGGAGGGGCTTATGTGCAATTGTTACAACACTATATGTGGCCCATCCCCTCTCTCCCACAGCCATTTCACTCCTTCTCACCCATTTCCTCACTTTCTCTCTCTAGAATCCCTCTAGGGCTTGGAGAAGAAGAAGAAGAGCTTGAGGAAGAAGGTGGATTTGGAGCTTTGGAGGTTCTAGGAGCTCTCCAACAAGAAGAACCTTGGTGGAGCTTGGACTAGAGGTAAGTTTTGTGAGGTTTTCCTCTAGGGTTTGGATTTTGGTTAAGAGATTTGGAGCTTTGTGCTCCTTAGAGGTTTTAGAAGCTCTTTTGAGCCATGGACACCATGGAACCCATGAGAGCTCAAGGTGCTCTCATGGTGAATCCTTGGAGATGATGTTTGGAGCCCTAGGGTTGGTACCAAAGGTCTAGAAACCTTATTAGGATGCTTCTTAGATGATCCTATGCTATTCTTTGCGTAGGGTTGGGATCGATTTATGGGAAAACCCTAAATGGCAAGATTAGGGCTTGAATTTGGGGTTTTTGCCCTAGGATTTTTCGGGGACAAATTGACCCCGTAGAAACCCAATTGGGGGTGCCCAAAACACGTTGGACAACTTCGTTTAATATTTCGAAAATGTTAGAGTATAGTTCATGTACAAAAAGGCCTAATATGGCACTATTTGATTATAGGGCGCGGAATCGGCTTTCGTAAAGTGCGGGGGCCTTAATATTCTACACCCACACGACTCATAGAGGTGGGGGGTGCACGCCGGAATCGTTGGATTCCCCTCTATGTCTGTTTCTCTATTTTTGAGCATATATATATATATCCATTCATGCATAGTAGGGTAGCTACATGTGGAACTTGGTTTGACTTCATTTTTATGCTTCTAACGTAGTTGAACATAGAGAATGATAGGACCAAAACGGACATGTGTGATTGGACCCTCGAGATGTGTGAATGTAAGAATGGACTTGGACATTAGAAAACAAGGGTGTCATTGACATAGAAACAAGAATTGCATTGAGAGATGACCGTTGAAAATAGTTTGACCCATAGTGACATGGTCGAAGATAAGGCCTTGAAAGTGGCAAAAATAAATAGGTAGAGACCTATCGTGATATTGGCATTGTGACTAGTGGCTATGAATCCTCAAGTTGAGGATTAGATCGACACTCACCTTTCGTCTTGGCTTGAGGGAGGTCGCTCCCCCTCGAGCGGTGCGCTCCGGAGTTGGTCACCACTGGGCGTGGTAAAGTCCCACCAGTTGACGGTCCCTAGGGAGGTTCGAGTCCCCCGTTATTAAGGGATTTTGGGTTGTGAGTCATTGGGGTTAACAGAGTTAACCGGCAAGATTGGGTAAGAGCCAAAGTTTGATCATGATTGGAGCATGCATGCATTTCCATTTTTGCATTGAAATTGTATATCTACTGACTCTTTCTTGCAGGCATGGTATTAGTTGCATTAGTAATGGTTACTTTTCTTCCTTTGAAATACTTATGCCTGGATAGACCTAGTGGGTAAGTCGGCGAGGTCGGATGCCGAGCCCACTGGGAACTTCGTTGTAGTTCTCACACCACTAACCCTACAGGTCCTAGCACGAGCGGGGCGGCGGAGGACCGAGGCAAGGGTTTGGCGCCGTAGGTAGCGGCCACCGGGGACTTTATGCATTTTGTAGTCATTCCCTTTTGTTATACATGTATCAACTTTATTTTGTTGATTTAGGTATGTAAAGTGAAAACAATCATGTATTTGGTGGATGACTAAATGTAAAAAGATATGATGGTTGAATGGAATGTAATAGTATTATTTACTTGAATTTGGTTCAAAAGAAATCAAATATCATGTGTGTTGTATATTTAGCTTAGAGCTTTCGCTTCCGTTGTTGCTTGCCCTCGAGTAAGCCTTGTATTATATATGCAATTCTCTTGTTAATTGCTTAAATTATATGTGTTGTTAGAGCCTTGGGCGGACAGGGGAGGCTCTGTCCGTTCGGCGTCTGTTGACGTGACCCGAACCCGACCAAATTGGCGGGGATTGGGGTGTGACAACAGCATAACCACATGTGAAAGTATTGAATCTAACTAAACATTTATCCATATACATGTCATTTGATTACATTTTAATCAAACACAAGTAAGCTATTACATTTACATTCATTTTATCCATTCATTTACATTACATTGGCTTTTAACCTTTTAACCCAAAATATACGGATTACATCATTTATCCTTACTAGTTAAACATACAAAAGTTGAATACTCAAAATATAGGGTATGCCTATACTCCGTGGCCGCTAGCTACGGCGCGATACCCTTGCCTCGATCCTCCGCCGCCCCGCTCGCGCACGGATCTGTAGGGTTAGTGGTAATGAGAACTAGAACAAAGTTTTCAGTGGGTTCGGCCGCCGACCGCGCCGATTCGCCCACTAGGTCTATTTCAGGCATATGTATTTCAATAAAGATAGTTATCGAACCATCTAATGCAATTACTAATACAATGCTTGCAAAACAACCGTCAACAGATAGATAGATAATCAAATACATGAATCTGATGCATGCATGTCCATTTCTCATTTTACTTGGCCTTTACCCAATCTTTCCAGGGTTCATCAAGTTTACCCCAACTCACATCTCATATGTCCCATCTACCGGGATTAGCATTTGAAAATGTCCCCGAGGGATCCATCCTATCTACCAGGGAAGGCACATGGCACTGTCGCCCGAGGGATCTTCGCCGGGCACTCCCACCCGTGGTGTCTACACTCCGGAGTACACCGCTTGTGGAGGGGTGACCTCTCACAAGCCGGAATCGATACATGTGAGTATGATCCCATCCTCAATTTGAGGAGGTATAGCCAAACCTGTCTCATGCCACACTGTCTTAATGCCAATGATATGTTCTACCATATCATATATATCACCAAATCTGAGCTACAATGGTCCTGATGCCACAATAAGCTAAACCTTGTTTAGTTATTACATTTTCGGTGCCAATCTGGTCACTAATGTCAATGTTACCTTTGTTTACTATTGTCATAGTCTTTTACACATTCACATGCACATAGGGTCGTTACATTCTCATATGGTTCACATGGTTCTTTACCAATTCACATATTCCTTAAGCATCTAAATGCATTTCAACCATTAACACACATTACACTACCCTACATGCAAGAATGCTACAATATCAATATGCTCAAATAAAGTGACATAGACATAGAAAGAGATCCGGTGTTTCCGGACAGCACCCCCCACCTTTTATTGCTACTAGGATGCCGTGGTCCAATTTTCGTGATTTTTAGATGCTTTCGCCACGAGCTGCGACAATCTGTACCAATTTAGCTTCTTTTTCCAATATCTTCGCGTACGCTCGTCGTATCGCCAAACCGAGCGCACCAATACATTTGTTGACCTACCAATTTGATTAGAATGAGATCAAACCCAAGCTTCGATCTCAAAATCCGAAAACCCTAGGTATAGGTCCTTGTACAATATCATCTTCCCCATTTCTAGTCCTTACACATAAGAAACATGGGGGAAATTACCACGAGAGCTCCTATGTAACATACCAGATTTTGGTATAAAAATAAAAATAAATAAAAATAGTGTGAGAAACTATTTTTATTGAATTTCGAAAAGTAAAATATAAGTCAGAAGTGACTTGTGCTGAAATCGGAATGAAAACAGAAGATTTAGAATTTTCTGTTGGAAACGGGACAGATAAATTAGCAGAAAATGCACAGTCTCAGAAAATTATAAAAACTGGAGGATAAGCTAGAATTATTTTTATGAGGCTAGATTTAAAGTTTCATGTCATTCTGACACCCGGAAGGTGGAAAATAAAATCTGACAACTATCTAATAAAGATTACAGTTCGGTACAGTTTTCGGTTACCAAACGGGGTCGAAACTGAAATATCAAAATTTCTTTGGACTCGTTAAGTAAAACCGAATATGACTTTCAAATTTGATCTCAAACGGATATTCAGGGACCTCCGGCGAAAGATATCAGATTTTGAGCTGCCTGGAGTGAATAGTGTTGGAAGGTGTAAATATAAAAGAAGCCTTTTGCTTCTTCTCCCTCAAACCGTGCAACCTCAAAGCATCACACGCACGCATGGAGAAGGGGGGGAGAAACCCTCCTTTCTCTCTCTAAATATCTCTCTCATCTCTCTAAATCTCTCTCTAAAAATTTGAGGGTTGGCGGAGAGCGAGCTTGTGAATGCGTTGGAGGCGTCGGTTCGAGCTCTCATGCGCCCATTGGAGCGGCGTGCTTTTGTTGCGGCGTTCACATTGTGGTAAGCTTTTGGGATTTGGCTTAATCCTTAACTTTAAGTGTTCTAATAACCTCTAATGAGCATTGTTAGCATGTTGCTCCATTTAATTTGGATTATTTGGAGGTTAATTGCATATTAGGGCTCCGAATGGAATTTTGTAAAATAGTAGGGTTTGATCTCATTTAACCCTCCATAAACCAAATTGCTAGGTAAACGAACGCGTTGGCGAAGTCGGTTCGGCGATTCGTCGAGCCTACGCGAAGTTATTAAAGAAACGGACGTTTAGGCTTCGTTTCTGCCTGGAGGGTCGAGGCGACATCGTAAAGTCATGAAAATAGATTTGGAGCACCGTGGCACATAACCAAATACCTATAATTTTCGGTGCCACGATTCGACGCACGGTTGGTGAGTATTAGCAAAATCGGGCCGAACCGGATTGCGGTTGCCGCAGGAGGCCGATTGCAAGTGACTACAAGCAATCGAAAAGCGATTTGAGGTGGGTTGTGTTTACCGAAGTGACTAGGTCACCTATATGTCTAAGATGAGAATTTATCATTGATGCATATTATGGTAGCTAGTGGTAGAATGTATAAATGCATGAAATGAATGCTATTCACACGCCCCGGGACCGGCATAAGCCTTCCCTAACGAATAACTGAACAAAAAGTTGAAAGTGTTTAGAGATATCAGAGAAAATACACAGCTAGGTTCTAACATCAGGTAGAGTCAAAAGAAAATAATACTACTAAAGCATAAAGTAAACTAATACATCATAAATCTCAAGATACAAAAACAGGGTGGTCTCTATAACCAGGTACAAAACTCTCACAACCTCTCCAAAAGAAAACAAAAGAGAGGTGGACCACCTATCACCAAGTCCCTCGATAGCTAACTCAAGGCGAAATCTTTCCCGCGATCCCGAGCTTCTCCCGAAGTGGAAGGCTCTGAAAGAAAACATAAAACAGGGGGCGTGAGAACTATAAATTATAGTTCCCAGTGGGCAATTACTGACCTGCACCAAATTGCACCACTAGGCCCAAAACAAGCGGATATAGATAACGAAATAACGATTGCGGAAATAAAGGCATATATTGAAATGCTATACTACTATGCCACAAGTATTCTGAATGTCAACATGGAGTACATCTACTCTACATGATCCAATATTCAGAAACTTAAACAATATGTTATGATGCAACAAGTAATGCTATGAAGTATGCTATATGTCCCAAAGTCTACTACATATCTAGTATGTACTATCATAGCAACCAAGAATACTACAATGTAATAAGCGATACTGTCAAGTATACTCTAAGCCCAAATATCCAACTCTATGCCATAGCATATCAAGAGTTCAACTGCTATAACCTAGCTAGTAGCAAATGTCAACTTGTTGCTTAATATTCTGGTTCAATCTCAATTAGGATCTACACAGGTGTAGTCCGGCTTGTGTCGCCTAAGTGCCAGTGGTAGCTCCAGCATTCCCACTCTAGGAATGAGTCTATCCCTCCAGGCCCCGTAGGCTACTCGATACCGTATGAGCGAGCATAAGTCGCGTAGGCTAACTTCGGAGTGCCGGCTTGTGGGGAACGATTCTCACAAGCATGTGCGAATGAGCACAAATGGCAAACAAGCATGGTCAATACCTCAATAGTCCAGTCGTCATGTCTCCAACATGGTAATAGCCACTCAACAGTCATCATGTTTCTAGCATGGTAATAGCCACTCAACAGTCATCATGTCTCTAACATGGTAAAAGTCACAAGCATCTTGAAGATCTAGTTCAATGTCTCAATATGAAGGTTTAACCGTTCAATAAAAATTCTATGTCATTGACCTTAGATTTACTAAGTCCATAAGTATTCTAAGCCTAATGCCTCTTTATGACATTAGCTCACTAGATCCATACACGTCCCAGGCTCAATGTCGCCCTATGACATTGGCTTATCCCATCATCAATAGGTTAATACGCATGTTCTCCAATGTGATCTCATGTTACTAATATGTACCTCGCATGCATTCTACAATGCATAAAGATGTTAACATGTATCTATCCACAAAGCATAGTTCTCATAATTATTAACATGCACATGCAATTCGCTTATCCATCAAGTCTAATGTCCCTTTATGACAATAGGTTAATAAATCCATATCTAGTCCAAGCCCAATGCCTCTTCATGACATCGGCCCAAATTCTCAAATAATCTAAGTCCCCAAGCCTCTCTAGGCTTCTAAAGCCCTTAATGTCACAATTGGGCATAAAGGTTAAATGCATGAAAGCAATGTTCAATTTCATGATAGGAATGATGGTTTCAAATCTCAACCAGAATGCTATGTCTCACATGCATGTACTCTACCACATAGAGGTCCAAAAATTTACTATACATAACATATGCATGTTAAGCATTCTAAAATTCATAATAAATACATTTATCATAGATATGCATGAATTTCTACTTTACGAAACACATATCACCAAATATGAACATTTCTCATATCATAGGCTAGGCCATACCCACCGAACCGTCTCGGAATCCTTCGATTCGCCGAACGGAGTTGTCCACGAGTCTCTAAGTACCCTAAAAGTAAGGAGCGACGAGATACATGAACGTTTCGAACAACGAATAGGTTAAACATTAACCAACTCAATGAAAGGGCCAAAACTCACCTATGGTGGTGAAAATCTCTCTCAAGCTCCAAAAGAGAGCTAAATCCCTTCCAATGCAACCTAGATAAAGGTTTTAATCCAATCAATTTAGCTCAAAAGGCCCTAAAATCAAAAATCTCCCAATCAACCCTAAAGTCACAAATCTAGGGTTTCATCTCAAAGAAACCATCAAAACACAAATCAAGGGGAGAGAGTAAGTTTCTAACCTCTCAAGAAGCTCTCAACTAGGCTCCAAACCAACTAGGGTTGAAGTTTTCCTCTCCAATGAGCTCCTCTCCAAGATCCAAGCCTCCAACAATAGTGGGAAATGCTCTAAAAGGCAAAAGAGAGCAAAAACCACCTAAAAATCAAGAAAAAGGAAGATGAAATCCAAAATGAGGGAATGAGGAGCTCTCTCACCTGTTTCCTCTGAGTTCTGGGCTCAGGAAACCAAAGGGGAGGCGTGGGGTTTCATATGGAGGTGCAACAATGCAAAAACACCCCTGCAGTTCGAACTGTTCGAAAACTGCCAAAGTGTACCGGTAAACGGGAAAGTGTACCGGTACAAATCCCACGAAAATGCAAACCCGAGGCTCGGGTTTGAAATTCGGCACAAGTGTACCGGTATAGCCATCAAAAGTGTACCGGTACAAATCCCACGAAAATGCAAACCCGAGGCTCGGGTTTGAAATTCGGCACAAGTGTACCGGTATAGCTATCAAAAGTGTACCGGTACAAAATGTGTACCGGTACAACCATCGACATGTCATCGGTTTCAGCATGTGCAGAATGCAATCCGAGGGTAGGCTAAGTCCAACTCTTTAGTGATCTTAGCGCTACATAAAATACTACAATTCTCGGGATGCGAGCCATAGGTCGGAACACTATCAATGACCCACAAAAAGGTCTGGAAAAACTCAGAACATAGTTCAAACACTCGAACCTCGCAATTTGCAAAAGTCCAGTGTGTTACAGCTATGTTAGCTACCAAATAATGCATATGGTCATAATGTGAGAATGCTAAATAATGCATAATAATATAGTGTAAATAATGCTAAGTGAAAAGCATAAAGTAAATGACATATGTTAGTCATGTTGCATGTATAGAAATGCTAATGTAAGAATGCTAAGTGGATGCATGCAGCAAATGCTAAAGGAAATGCATGCTAATGATGTAATATAGAAATGCTAGAATGCATGATGATGTAATATAAATGATGCTAGTTAAAAGGATGAGGTAAATGACATTTGCATGTTAACATAAAGTAGAGAAAACGCTAGTTGTAATGCATAATGATAAGTTGTAAAGAATGCTAGTTTGAATAAGCATGTTATATAAATATTACTATGGACAATCTATATACATTAGATCAAGTGGCATTAAGCCTAGAGTCATGGACATAGGTTGAACATGGATGATATGAACCTAGTGTCAAAAAACATAGGTTGGATATCAAGTGGCATTAAACCTAGTGTCTTGAACATAGGTTGAACAAGTATGGTGTGAACCTAGTGTCATGAACCTAGCAAACACTTATGGTGTTTCAGCATATATATTTTGTATCCTTCATGCATGATAGGGCTAAGTATATGTGAACCTTGGTTGCTTTTAATGACATGTTCTAACGTAGTTGAACATAGAGAATGGTAGAACCATAATGGACATGTACGTTAGGACCCTATAATTGTGTGAATGTGAGAGTTGGACTTGGACATAGTAAACAAAGGTGACATTGATAATAGAGACATTGATTGGCATAGAGAATATAGTTGTTAAACATAGTTTAAACACGAGTGGCATTGAGACAAGAATGGCCTAGAGAGCGGCATGAATAAATAGGTAGAAAACCTATTATGACAATGGCATTGTGACAAGTGGCTATGAATCCTCAAGTTAAGGATTGGATCTATACTCACGACAAGTCTTGGCTTGAGAGAGGTAGCTCCCCCTCAAGCGGTGCGCTCCGGAGTAGGTCACCACGGGGATAGTGGCCCCGAAGGACGGTCCCTCGAGTAGAAGTGCTCGAAGCCTCATCGATCAAAAGGGATTTTGGGATGTGAGTCATTGGGGTTAACAAGGTTAACCGGTAAGATTGGGTCAAAGCCAAGTAAGAGTTACTTTTCAAAGAATAAACGCACTACAATATGATTGACTCGAGACCGAGTCGGGTGGTTAGCTTGGCTAGGGTAGCGAGAAAAACCTTAGGAGCAAATAATCAATAATGTAAAGTGACAAGATGTACAAATTATGAAAAAGCTATGGATAGCATGATAAAATCATTTATTTTACTTGTATAGTTGTATGGTTTCGATAGAAAGTAAAATCATTTATTTTTCTTGTATAGTTGCATGATTTCATATTGCATATTGCGAGGCATGACATGTAGTTCAATATTGGGTAAAAGTTTAAATATCTGTTATATGTTATTGGACTAACTTGTTGCAGTGCCTCATTAGACCTATTGGTTGAGCTTTTTCCTTGGGTGGCCGTACCCACTGGGAACCATGGAGTTGGTTCTCACCCCACGTTATTTTGGGGTGTTACAGGTATACACGTGAGCGGCACGGAGGCGTGAGGCGAGGGCGTAGCTCCGTAGTTAGTGTTCTACCACCGAGACCAGAGATAGCGGTACCCTTAGTCGGCTACTTAGGGATATAAGAAAATGAAAGGAATAAGATTGCAATAATTTGTAATAAAAGCATGATTGTATTTGGAAGTTAAATGTAATATGTAATTGTGATGTAAAATATATCTAGTGAATGTGAATGCTTGTAATAACAAGTAGATTATGTTTTTGATACTTTCTTATGCAATCTTTGATTGAAATGTGTTCCTGGTTGGAACTTCGTACATTGTTTTGATTGCGACGCCTTGAATGTACAGGGGAGACTCTGTTCGCGGTACAGGAAAAACTCTGTCCGTTCGGCGGTCTGTCGGTGGTGTCGCGACCCGGCCAAATAGGTCGGTGGTCGCGGGTTGTGATAGATAAGATAGTATGAGAGCATAAAAGAAACATAAAAAAAAGAATAATAGAAAATGGTTTAGTTGGACCTAGGAGACCCTAGGATAGTAAACCATAGGAGATTAAGGCTCGTGAGAGACGAGGACTTGTGACCTGTGGCGAAAGGATAATGGATTGGGTTATGTCGTAAACCTCTAAAACGGATGTTAGAGGTAGACTCAGGGTGAGGTTTATTCTCAACAGAGGGTGTTCATGTTGGGTGCACACAACATGAAGCCAAGTGATGAGAATAGACGCCCTTGTGTGAGTTTCGCCCAATTTGAGTCGGTATTAAGTGTCTTGTGTTCGACCTAGAAGGTCGAGGATTAATAGAGTTATTGCGTTTTAGGAAGCGATAGCACTACGTAGGCGATCTTCATTTAAATCGGCGCGGGATGGGCCAAGCGGTGTCCCTGGGCAATTTGAGGCGAGCAGAGACGTGGAACTTCGCGAGTTTTGGCATCTCTCATGACCTTTGAGAAATTAACGGAATCCTCGTCGTGTTAGATCACTTTTGGTCAAATTGACCAAAGTGCGAGGTTGGTATGCTTCGGTAAGGCCGAAGGCGTCAAAAGGAGTAAAGGTGAGTCATTGGGGATCTTCGAGAGCTAGGGATTTGAAAATTTGCAAACTGCAGGTTTTCTGCTTTCGGGAACCGGTCCCTGCGGGGAGAGACCGGTCCTCGAACGCGCAGACAGCATGAAGGAGGGAAAAAAACGGCTAAGTCCCTAGTGGAATGCTCTCGGGAACTGGTCCTTGCGGGGAGAGACTGGTGCCAATAGACCGGTTCCATTGGGGGGAGACCGGTTGCATCGAGCGTGAGCTCTGCTGACCGCGGGGAGAGCTCTCTGGGACCGGTCCCAGGCTCGAGAGACCGGTCTTTGAGCCCGAAAATGGCCCAGTCAGGGCAGTGTAAAAGAATAAAAGTTGAGGGGCTTATTTGCACTTATGCAACTTGTGGGGCTATGTGGGGGGTATGAGAGCTCTTTTCTCTCATTTCTCACCCACACACCCTCTCATGTCTCTCTTTCTCTCTCTAGAAGACAAGAAGAGGAAGAAGAAAGGAAAGGAAAGAAAGAGAGAAGAAGGAGGTCTTCCTCATCTTCTTCATCTTCTCCTTGGTTGGAGCTTCTTGGAGAGGTAAGCTCTAAGATCTCTCTCATGATGGATTTCTAGAGATAGGTTTGATTGCTCTAGAAATGGAGTTTTGTATTATGTGAGGGCGTAGTACCTGCCAGTACAAGCATAGAGCCAGATGGCACTAGCGAAGTGCTAGAAGTAATCTATGGCGAGAAGTGAGACTCGCGGTAGAGATAGAAGTGGCGAAACGACTCTCAGAGCAATATGAGTAGTAAATTGCGATAGTTGAGCCATGATGCTTATGAGAACACCCGAGTGGTCCGAAAATTTCGGATGTCATTCCGGTAGATCGAACAGTGAAAGTAGCATCACTGTTGGGAGAACGGTCGATTAGTGGCCAAGTTTGAGCACGTGGGCCTAGTAGTACCTCAAAGTGAGGTAGGCGGTTGCGCTCATGCGGCCGGTGTGCATAGGCAAGATTGCCTAATGCTGGACTTCGTGTGAAACGCTGTAGAGGCGTAGAGCGCTCGAGTGTAGATACCCGTAGAGTGCGGATGTGGATTCAGCCGAGAGAGTGTATTGGCAGTAACACTTGAGTATTAGTAGGTGTGAAGCGTGTCATGGATCACTCGTGGGACTGGTGACTCGCACTAGGTGCATAGGAGCCGATATTGGTACATGTGACTCGGTAGAGCATGTCGTGTAGGACGATGACGGCGGGTAGTGCTTGGGGACGACCTGTGCCTGGACCATTTGTGGACTGTGGAGCCTGGGCCCATTGGGCAGGCGCAGTCAGCTATGAGTGACAGCGGTTTGGTACCTACGGGTAGGGCAGAGTTCTAGTCAGGACAGTAGTCCGAGCTTAGACCCGGGAGTGTGGAATGCCACGTGATAGATTGTGTGACCGATGGTACACCGAGTATGGTTGTGACCCAACCCGAGGACTTGACGTGGTTTAGGGTGTTAGTTGTTCCTGGTTGGAGTGTGTGCGAATTCCCAAGTGAGAATTTCGCCTGATGATGATTGGGTCTGCATTTGCGAGCGAGAGGCGCTGCGTATTGAGACAGGTTTAGGCGGTAGGCATACGTAGGATTGGTAGCCTTTGGTCCACCTGTGGAGACCGAAGAAAGCGATTTGGTAGATAGCCTTATCGAGGAATTTGACTCGAATTCACGAACGGAGTGTTCGCGTGAGCTCATTGCGAAAATAGTTTGATGTTGATCGTGGCATGTGGTATCAGATGATGAGGTACTCCTTGTGAGACATCGAACTAGTGGAAAGCCACGTGATGTTGGAGACTATGCTCGTAAGCGAACTGAGACTTGAGATGTGCCAAAGTGGGCCATCTCGCGTTAAAGTTAAAGGTCAGTGCGAAATTAGAGCACTTAGGACGTAGCGATGCATCGGTGATATTGCTTCTAAGCAATGTCGGTGATCGAATCAGAATGTATTCCCTGAAGGGAAGGTAAGTGCAAAGAAGAGTTCTCTGTGTATCAAATGGCGCGTGGTGTTGGAGCGCGTAGAGTCGTCGAGTACCGACTTGCGCTGCCACTATCACTTGCAAGACCCGTGATGCACTTCTACATCACACTTTGCAAATGAGTGTAGGATTAAACCCACGTCCTTCAGTATGAGTCGCTTCTGGAACCACGATAGTGTGAAGTTGCTTTGGAGTGGGAGAATGAGTTGGTACCCTCAATTGCTCGCGGAGCTGAATTGAGACGTGGTTTAAATTTCGCGGACGAAATTCTTTTTAAGTGGTGGAGTGAAAGTTTTGAGGAGCCCAAGGATCTATCTAGATTGTATCTATCACCTAGAGGGGGGTGAATAGGTGAACGGCCAAAAACCACAAATCTCGATGCAATAAAAATAAATGCGGAAAATAAAAAGCACACCGAGATTTACGTGGGAAAACTCCAACTTGGAGAAAAACCCACGGGACCAACACGCGAAAAAACAATTCACTAAGAGAAAAGATTACAAGGTGATTACCGACTCCACGGACTTAACCTCTCTTAACCTCCTATGAATCTTCGCGCTACCCTCCGGGTTGTCCACGCCCTCACGTTCGAATCCACGAACGCCTCCACTTCGAATCCACGAAGCTTCAATCACGCCGAATCCACGACGCCACTCGAATCCACGAGCCAACGATCCGAATCCACGAACCGCCTTTGTTCACGCCGAATCCACGACGCCGTTCATGAAGAGCATCATGATTATGGTGATCCTTCGCTTAGGAGTATCGTAGAAAACCAGGGAATAGAACTCCAAGCGAAGCGGAGATCAAATCGACATATAGAGAATGCGAAACGATATCTCGATTTGATCTAAAGAGGCTAATTTGTAGAAAATAGGTTTAGAATGAAATCCGAGCCTCTAGGGTTTCTCAAACATGTATTCTTATGATGCTTAATCAGTTAGAGAACCCCTATAGCTTATTTATAGACTTTAGAATCAAAACGGAGTAGGATTAGAAAGTTTCTTTCCAAAATCAGCACCTTGTACCGGAACAAGGAAAGCTGTCCAGGGTACAGCATGACGGAAGATTTTTCTGCGAAGCTTCTGTACCCTGGACAGACTGCATCTTGTACCGGAACAGGGCTTGTACCCTGGACAGCCGTGATGGTTGTACCGGAACAACCATCAAACTTTTCTGCGCAAACGCTGATGGCTGTACCCTGGACAGAAAACCCTTGTACCGGTACAACAATGCAATTTTCGCTGAAAATGCATTGTTTCGGGTTTTACAAGCTCTTAGAAACTTTCTAATCAATTACAACTTGAAAACATGATTCTAAGATCTATAAATAAGTATGAATCACCATAAACAAGATTTAAAACTTACCTACGCATCGTGATTCAAGTTTTGCGTGTTTTGCGTCCTTTCCGATTCTTCGAAGTCTTGGATTCTTCGATCTTCAATCCTCCGCTCCGGACTTCTTCAAGACTCCGACTCGACCCACGAAACTTGCCAACACATAGGACCTAACATGGAGAATGTAAAATACCAGATTTTGGTATAAAAATAAAAATAAATAAAAATAGTGTGAGAAACTATTTTTATTGAATTTAGGAAAGTAAAACATAAGTCAGAAGTGACTTGTGCTGAAATCGGAATGAAAACAGAAAATTTAGAATTTTCTGTTGGAAACGGGATAGATAAATTAGCAGAAAATGCATAGTCTCAGAAAATTATGAAAACTTGAGCATAAGCCAGAATTATTTTTATGATGTTAGATTTAAAGTTTCATGTCATTCTGACACTCGGAAGGTGAAAAATAAAATCCGATAGTTTTCGGTGACTAAACGGGGTCGAAACTGAAATATTAAAATTTCTTTGGACTCGTAAAGTAAAACCGAACATGACTGTCAAATTTAAGCTTAAATGGATATTCAGGGAGCTCCGGCGAAAAATATCAGATTTCGAGCTGCCTGAAGTGAATAGTGTCGGAAGGTGTAAATATAAAAGAAGCCTTTTGCTTCTTCTCCCTCAAACCGTGCAGCCTCAAAGCATCACACGCACGCATGGAGAGGGGTGGAGAAACCCTCCTTTCTCTCTCTAAATATCTCTCTCATCTCTCTAAATCTCTCTCTAAAAATTTGAGGGTTGGCGGAGAGCGCGCTTGCGAACGCGTTGGAGGCGTCGGTTCGAGCTCTCGTGCGCCCGTTGGAGCGGCGTGCTTTCGTCGCGGCGTTTACATTGTGGTAAGCTTTTGGGATTCGGCTTAATCCTTAGCTTTAAGTGTTCTAATAGCCTCTAATGAGCATTGTTAGCATGTTGCTCCATTTAATTTAGATTATTTGGAGGTTAATTGCATATTAGGGTTCCGAATGGGGTTTTGTAAAATAGTAGGGTTTGATCTCATTTGACCCTCCGTAAACCAAATTGGTAGGTAAACGAACACGTTCGCGAAGTCGGTTCCGCGATTCGTCGAGCCTACGCGAAGTTATTAAAGAAACGAACGTTTAGGCTTCATTTCCGCTTGGAGGGCCGAGGCGACATCGTAAAGTCATGAAAATAGATTTGGAGCACCGTGGCACATAACCGAAGACCTATAATTTTCGGTGCCGCGATTCGACGCACGGTTGGTGAGTATTAGCAAAATCGGGCCGAACCGGGTTGCGGGTGCCGCAGGAGGCCGATTGCAAGTGACTACAAGCAATCAGAAAGCGATTTGAGGTGGGTTGTGTTTACCGAAGTGACTAGGTCGTCTGTATGTCTAAGATGAGAATTTATCATTGATGCATATTATGGTAGCTAGTGGTAGAATGTATAAATGCATGAAATGAATGCTATGTTAGGCTACCAAATAATGCATATGGTCATAATGTGAGAATGCTAAGCAATGCATAATAACATAGTGTAAATAATGCTAAGTGAAAAGCATAAAGTAAATGGCATATGTTAGTCATGTTGCATGTATAGAAATGCTAATGTAAGAATGCTAAGTGGATGCATGTAGTAAATGCTAAAGGAAATGCATGCTAATGATGTAATATAGAAATGCTAGAATGCATGATGATGTAATATAAATGATGCTAGTTAAAAGCATGAGTAAATAACATTTGCATGTTAACATAAAGTAGAGAACATGCTATTTGTAATGCATAATGATAAGTTGTAAAGAATGCTAGTTTGAATAAGCATGTTATATAAATATTGCTATGGACAATCTGCATACATTAGATCGAGTGGCATTAAACCTAGAGTCATAGACATAGGTTGAACATGGATGATATGAACCTAGTGTCAAAGAACATAGGTTGGACATCAAGTGGCATTAAACCTAGTGTCTTGAACATAGGTTGAACAAGTATGGTGTGAACCTAGTGTCATGAATCTAGCAAACACTTATGGTATTTGAGCATATATATTTTGTATCCTTCATGCATGATAGGGCTAAGTACATGTGAACCTTGGTTGCTTTCAATGACATGTTCTAACGTAGTTGAACATAGAGAATGGTAGAACCATAATGGACATGTACGTTAGGACTCTATAATTGTGTGAATGTGAGAGTTGGACTTGGACGTAATAAACAAAGGTGACATTGACAATAGAGACATTGATTGGCATAGAGAACATAGTTGTTAAACATAGTTTAACCAAGAGTGGCATTGAGACAAGAATGGCCTAGAGAGCTGTATGAATAAATAGGTAGAAAACCTATTATGACAATGGCATTGTGACAAGTGGCTATGAATCCTCAAGTTGAGGATTGGATCTATACTCACGATAAGTCTTGGCTTGAGGGGGGTAGCTCCCCTTCAAGCGGTGCGCTCCGGAGTAGGTCACCACGGGGATAGTGGCCCCGAAGGACGGTCCCTCGAGTGGAAGTACTCGAAGCCTCCTCGATCAAAAGGGATTTTGGGTTGTGAGTCATTGGGGTTAACAAGGTTAATCGGTAAGATTGGGTCAAAGCCAAGTAAGAGTTACTTTTCAAAGAATAAACGCACTACAATATGATTGGCTCGAGACCAAGTCGGGTGGTTAGCTTGGCTAGGGTAGCGAGGAAAACCTTAGGAGCAAATAATCAATGATGTAAAGTGACAAGATGTACAAATTGTGGAAAAGTTATGGATAGCATAATAGAAATTAAAATCATTTATTCTACTTGTATAGTTGTATGGTTTCGATAGAAAGTAAAATCATTTATTTTACTTGTATAGTTGCATGATTTCATATTGCATATCGCGAGGCATGACATGTAGTTCAATATTGGGTAAAAGTTTAAATATCTGTTATATGTTATTGGACTAACTTGTTGCAGTGCCTCATTAGACCTATTGGTTGAGCTTTTTCCTTGGGTGGCCGTACCCACTGGGAACCATAGAGTTGGTTCTCACCCCACGTTGTTTTGGGGTGTTACAGGTATACACGTGAGCGGCACGGCGGCGCGAGGCGAGCGCGTAGCTCCGTAGTTAGCGCCCTACCACCGAGACTAGAGATAGCGGTACCGTTAGCCGGCTACCTAGGGATGTAAGAAAATGAAAGGGATAAGATTGCAATAATTTGTAATAAAAGTATGATTGTATTTGGAAGTTAAATGTAATATGTAATTGTGATGTAAAATATATCTAGTGAATGTGAATGCTTGTAATAGCAAGTAGATTATGTTTTTGATACTTCTTTTTGCAATCTTTGATTGAAATGTGTTCCTGGTTGGAACTTCGTACATTGTTTTGATTGTGACGCCTTGAATGTACATGGGAGACTCTGTCCGCGGTACAGAGGAAACTCTGTCTGTTCGGCGGTCTGTCAGCGGCACCGCGACCCGGCCAAATAGGCGGGTGGTCGCGGGTTGTGACATCCTAGATGCTACAACAGGAAGCAAACAACAAAACCCTAACTCTAATCCATAGAAACTCACCTTGGAGTTTCAAGTTTTTCTTGATCTCTTGCACTCTTGCAAGCAACACCCTCTTCTTGCTCTTCTTCTCCACCAAGATCCCTCCTCAAAGCCTCCTTGCTCCAATCTCTAAAGAGAAGGAAGAGAGAAGAGAAGGTTTTAGAGAGAGAGAGGGAGATGTTCTTTGTGTTTGTGTGAGGGAAATAAGCCCTAACACTATGCCCTCACTGATATAACCCATCTCATGTCACAATTTCCCACAAGCCCCTCAACTTTCTATTTTTCACTTCAGCCCCATTGGGCAATTTTCGCATACGGGGACCGGTCTCTCCCCGCAGGGACCGGTCCTTAAGAGTACACCTCTCGGGACTTAGCCAAATTTTCACTCTTTTTGGGCTGACTGCGCGCACGGGGACCGATCTCTGATCACAGGGACTGGTTCCCGAGAGCAACATTTTCTGATTTAGCCATTTCCCAACTTTTTCACCTATGGGGACCGGTCTCTCCCCGCAGGGACCGGTTCCTGTAGCCTAGTCTTCCAGGACTTAGCCGATTTTTTGGCTTTCTGGGCAGGCTACGCATACGGGGACCGGTCTCTCCCCGCAAGGACCGATCCCCGAGAGTCCAAAATTCTGGAACTTAGCCAGAATTGCAATTTCACTCTCTCGTGTCCCTTTACACTATATATTGGTTCCAATGCACTTAGAACCATACAAACTCGTTCCACTCCGCATTCCACACATTTCGATTAAACTCGGCACGATTTACGGGAAAGTGATACGTTACACTCCCCACCCCTTAAAAATAGTTTCGGCCGCGAAACTTAAACACGTACCTTAGCCCACTTGTTCAAACAAGTGAGGATAGACCTCGCGCATCTTCTCCTCGAGTTCCCACGTGGATTCACGCCTCGAGTGATTACTCTTTTGCACTTTTACATACGGAATGGTCCGATTTCATAGCTTCCGCTCCTCTCGAGCAAGAATGCTTACTGGGAATTCTTCATAAGTGACGTCTTCGCGCAACTCCACCGGCTCATACTCCAATACATGTGAGAAGTTCTGGAAATACGTGCGAAGATTCGATACGCGGAATACATTATGCACTCCCGCAAACTTCGGCGGCAATGCCAACTTGTGCGCCACCGGCCCAATTCGCTCAAGGATCTCATATGGGCCAATGTACCGGGGACTAAGCTTCCCCCGAATGCCAAACCGCTTCACCCCGCGCATTGGTGACACTTTGAGAAACACATGTCGCCAACCGCGAATTCCAAATCCTTTCGGCGCATATTCGCATAGCTTCGTTGCCACGATTGTGCCGTCAACAACCTTTGGCGAGAAAGACGGACTTTCTTTTCCGCCTCTCGCACCACATCCGGACAAAGGGTGACTCTTTCACCCACCTCGCTCCAATGGATAGGAGAGCGACACTTACGCCCATAGAGTGCCTCAAACGGTGCCAACGCTATACTTTCTTGATAACTGTTATTGTAAACGAACTCCGCCATCGGCAAATACTCATGCCACCCTCCACCGTAATCGAGTACACACGCTCGCAACATATCCTCGAGTATCTGAATTGTCCTCTCTGATTGGCCATCATTCTGAGGATGAAATGCCGTGCTGAAATCGAGCCGCGTGCCTAGAGCATCCTGCAAGCTCTTCCAGAAATGAGAAGTGAACCGGCGGTCTCGATCTGATACAATCGATAATGGAACCCCATGCAATCTCACTACCTCATCCAAGTAGACTTGTGCTAACTTATCTCCGGACCACGTGGTGTGGATCGGCAAGAAATGAGCCGACTTCATCAAATGGTCCACAACCACCCAAATGGCATCATGTCTAGCTTGCGATCGGGGTAGGCCGACCACAAAGTCCATCGCAATATCCTCCCATTTCCATACGGGAATTGGTAGGCTCTGCAACTTTTCCGTGGGAAATCGACGCTCAGTCTTCACTTGTTGGCACGTCAAACATTGCGTCACAAATTTTCCAATATCATTTTTCATTCCCGGCCACCAATAATGTAACTTTAGATCCTTATACATCTTAGTGCCGCACGGGTGAATACTATACGGGGAATGGTTCGCCTCTTACAACACCATCTTGCGAATTTCCTCATCCTTGGGCACAGACAACCGGTTTCTGAACCGAAGTGCACCGTCGGATCCCATGCTGAAGTCACCGGCGCGTCCGCCGTCAATGTCATTCCGCACCTTTTGGAGATATGGATCACCAACTTGCCGCTCTTTAATCCGTTCCAATAAGGTCGGTCGAACCACTAGTGCCGCCAAAATAGTCGGAACCTCCAGCGCTACTACTTCTAATCCAAACCGTTGCATTTTCTTTTGCAACAATGGTTGACTAGTAATCGCCGTCGCCAAGTTCTCAACAGATTTTCTACTTAGCACATCGGCGACGACATTAGCTTTCCCGGGGTGGTATAGAATAGTAAGGTCATAATCCTTCAACAGCTCCAACCACTGCCGCTGCCGCATGTTCAACACTTTCTGGGTGAACAAGTACTTGAGGCTCTTGTGATCGGTATATACCTCACAATGCTCACAGTAAAGATAGTGCCTCCATAACTTTAGCGCGAAAATGACCGCCGCTAACTCGAGATCATGTATCGGGTAGTTCTTCTCATAGCTCTTCAACTGGCGCGAAGCATATGCAATGACTCACCCATTTTGCATAAGACCACACACGAGCCCACTATAGGAAGCATCACTATACACCACGAAGCTCTCTCCCGGCATTGGCAAAGCATGTACCGGGGTAGATGTCAACTTCTTTTTCAACTCTTGGAAGCTTTGGTCGCAACCATCGCTCCACACGAACTTTACTCCTTTGTGCGTTAGGCGTGTGAGAGTAGTCAACTTCGCAAACCCCTCAACAAAACGCTGATAGTAGCCCGCCAATCCGAGGAAACTGCGGACTTCCGCCACACTCGTCGGACGAGGCCAATCACGAATTGCCTCAATCTTCCTTGGACCCACCGAGACTCCACTCCCGGATATCACATGGCCTAAGAAGGTCACCTCCGAAAGCCAAAATTCGCACTTCTTAAGCTTAGCATAAAGCTTCTCGTTCCGGAGTATTTGCAACACGGTTCTTAAATGTTCCTCATGCTCTTCTTCACTCCGCGAGTACACCAATACGTCGTCGATAAACACCACGACGCACTTATCTAATAACGGTCGAAAGACCTGATTCATTAGGTCAATGAACGCTGCCGGAGCATTCGTAAGCCCAAACGGCATCACCGTAAACTCATAGTGGCCATACCGCGTACGGTACGCCGTTTTATGCACATCCTTCGGCTGGATCTTTAACTGGTGATATCCCGATTGAAGGTCTATCTTCGAGTATACTCGCGACCCCTGCAGCTGATCAAACAGGTTGTCTATCCTCGGCAACGGGTATTTGTTCTTGACCGTCACTTTATTCAACTTGCGATAATCAACGCAGAGTCGAAGTGTACCGTCCTTCTTCTTTACAAACAGCACAGGAGCTCCCCATGGTGACACGTTCGGCCTCACAAAGCCTCTGTCGAGCAGGTCCTGTAACTGGGCCTTTAACTTCTTAAGCTCCACCGGCTGTTAAGGATTTTATAAGTTGGCGGATTTCGTGAAGGCTTTGGATAGAGTCTCGAAGAATTAGAAGACGAAGATTGACGAAAAGAATTGAAGTTTTGTGATCAAAGACCCTTGAGAACTCAGGTATGATTAGAACCAATTTATGGTGAAATTTTCATTATTNGCGTAGTTTTGGTCGTACGTTCATAAGTCACGGTAGTTAGGCTCGGACGTATGGTTCTTGTCTTCGTTATCAAAGTCCGCATTAACAGTTGAGCTACGGTGCGTGAAACCAGAATTTCTACTTGCCAGGTGGTAGTCTTAGAAGGTTTATAGGGCGAGCGTATATCTTAAGGGCTTAATTAAGGTTTGTTATAGGTCTAACAAGCCCTTTTAGTGATTAGCGTATTTCTGGCGGCAAGAGTTTGTTCCGAACTTCTGGTCCTTGGGCAAGTTAATTCAAGACTTGAGGTTGCACCGCGAGTGGTTATGTTCAGAAGCTTCTCATGTATCTGGCAGAGAAACCTAGTTGTACGGGGAGAACTCATGAGGCCGCTCCATTTAGTCGCCATCCAAGTGCTTACAGTTGTGGAGGTCAGAAGAAGAATGAAGCTCTCATACAGTTAAAAAGTCCAGGAAACGGAAACCGGCATGAGACGGGAAAGAGGAAAAGACATTGATGGAAAAGGAAGGGAAAGAAGAAACAGCTGTGGTGAAGGCCTCTCTCACGAAGGGTTAGGCAGCTGAGTCAGAGGCTAAGAAGTAGTCCTCGTATAAGTGAGGGCTGTAGGAGTTGGCCTCCGAGCTGTCCAACGACTCAGCTTCATGCGACTGCGAATGGTGGAGCTGGTGGTGGTCGGTAATCTTTGTGTTCGTGTTAGTTTTCACTTATGTAAAAACCAAAAGCTTTTCCTAGGGACAACATTATTTTTTTTTTGTGTCTATGGTAAGTCTAAAAATTTTTTTTGTTGACTGTTTAGATCCCGGTGTGTTTTCTTTGTTTTTGAACGTAGTTTTTTTTACTTCCCTACGTACTTTTTGAGCTCTTAGTGTTCTTATATCGTATCTAATTACAATGCTTTGTTTTTAGTGTTGTTTTAAAGTCTAGTTTAGGATTAGACGGTATAAGAACCTTATCCATACTCATTTACTTGGGATTTAGCTTTTGCATGGTTAGGTTTACTTCTTTTGATCATTACTCGTTTCGTTTTAGGGAGTCCACTGGTTCTTTACAGCACCCTCTTCTGAATCTTTCTCTTTCCATTTCATTCTCTCTCTGGCCTGGCTTCCCTAATATTTCCTAGCCCGCCTCCCTGGCCAGGAAGTTGTGTCCCCTGGCCAGGGGCATGGTTTTTTTTAAAAGAGGAAGGAAAAAAAAAATAATTTTTTTTATATTCACATAGGGTTACTGTATGTTATTTCAAAATATTTATACCGTTTGTTTTAGTTAAAGTTTTATAAGTTTTACAGTTTTAAGCAACTTGTTTATCTGCTTTATTTAAGATTTACTCATATGACAGTTTTAGTTGTATAGTTAGTGCTAGATTTCTATTTAACAGGGCTGTTCAGAAGTATCAACGGTTTTATCTCCTTATTGTTCTATGGTATTAATACTTTAATCCTATTCTACTAGTTTAACTCAATACGTGTTATATGCTTTTCCTTCACCGAGAAACTCGTAGAAAAGTGATAGGTGGAATATAGTGGATCCTCTACATACATTCATTGAGTACGAAATAGTAGAGGTTTCGTGGAAAATTTAAAAATTATATGTATATATAGTGGTCTGTAACAACCGAAGAAATAGTTAACTCTACGAAATTTGTTTGTACACCATCGACGTGTGTGACTGGTCTGTTGGCCCCACCATCGAGAAAGGAGGTACGCCACCATCAAAAGTGTAAGGTTGCTCTCTACATTGAGAAAGGTGTAGAAAAAGGTAAGATTAAATTAGTGGCCTTTCTGAGGGGGATTTAATCGTGCGAGACTGGCGTCTGGTTATGAATGGAGTATGTTTGCCCAACGTTGAACCGAACGGCATTTGTGTGATGTCAAAGGAATTGAAGATCGAGTATCGTTTCCTAAATTTTGTGGTCTGCTACAATATCATGCCGTTGGCTAACACGAAGGTGGTACGTTGGGATCGCATGCTTTATATGTATTTGGTGGGTATGCCGAATGTGGTTCGTGATAGGAGGATCAATCTTAATGTTCCATTTTTGATTTGGCGCCGTATGGCTAAAGATATCAAGACTTCTAGTCAGTCTGAGAGGTTGCCTTATCCTTTGATCATTATGCGGATACTGCGGATGTTTGATGTGGACACACGATGTTCGTCCTATGAGCATAGTCTGGGTGTGATTAGTGAAACTACTTTCATCAAGTCTTCGGTGCAGCTTCAGTCTCAGCGTTCTCCTCCACGACGTTCGTCTCAGCAGCGTTCCACTCCGCCTCCTGGTCCTTCTCGTCCTTCGGCTGAGGTGTCTGAGGAAGAAATGTCCGTCTCTTCTGTTTATCGGGAACAACAAAGGTTATCTCTCGAGCAAGAACGCATCTCGGGCGAACTTCGACGGATTTCTGAGGATCAAGCTCGCATGGTTGCCGAGCAGGAGCGTCTCACTCGCCAAGTGGGCAAGCTTCGTCGTATGATGCGCGCTATCTTTGATAAACTAGGGTGTTGTAGTGCGGATCTTCCTGCGCCTGGTGCTGACTCCGACTGAGCTCTTTTGGTGTTTCCTCCGTTTGGTCGTTTTGGCGTTTTCTTGACAAAAAGGGGGAGGATGATGATGATGCTTCAACTTTGCTACTTGTTGCTTACTTGTTTACTTTGCTTACTTGCTTAGGAGGTATTAGGATGTATGCTTGCTTGTTAGGTTGTAACTATGCTTGCTTGAACTCTTGACTTTGTTTAGGATGTAACTATGCTTGCTCGAACTCTTGACTTTGCGTACTTGAACTGACCAATACCCGATTTATTTGCAAATTTTGATGAAGTGTGTGGAGATTGTTTTGCAGGGTATTTCAAGACTTCGAGACTCCATGTCATGTTCTAAGTCATAGAGTCTGTATTAGGATATTAAAAATGTAATTTTGTTTTTGTTGGATCGATCACGCAGAAGGTTGTTGTTTGGTGATTGCGATAACCTTCTTATTTTTGTCTTTGGATAAGTATTGTAAATTCGTTTTGTATTTTGTCACGAAATCGCCAAAGGGGGAGATTGTTAAGGATTTTATAAGTTGGCGGATTTCGTGAATTCTTTGGATAGAGTCTCGAAGAATTAGAAGACGAAGATTGACGAAAAGAATTGAAGTTTTGTGATCAAAGACCCTTGAGAACTCAGGTATGGTTAGAACCAATTTATGGTGAAATTTTCATTATTAAAAGATGTTTAGAAGACTTGATTTTCTTTTCACTTATTCAAAAGTTTTCTGGAAAAATCAGGGGTCGGGGACCGGTCCTTGATCAGAGGGACCGGACCCATCAAGCTTCTCTGCGTAGAAGTTTTGGGAGACCGGTCTTTGGTCTTGAGGACCGGTCCCCGTAGGTGCTTTTCCTTGTTGCGCAGGGAGGGACCGGTCTCTAAATTGAGGACCGGTTCCCGTACGCATATTTTGACATCTACGCAGCGTAAGACCGGACCTCACCTTGGAGGACCGGTCCCCCAAGGACCGGTCTCCTCGAGAGGACCGGACCCTGAGACCGTCGTCTGTTTTTAAAAATGAGTTTTTGGAATCCTAGTCTATCTAGAAGTCTTCTAAACCTATAAATATGATATGAGGATCTCCATATGACCTGAGTTGAGCAAGATAATCTTTTAGAAACCCTAACGGCTTGATTTGAGCTTTTGATCCATGTTTCTCAATATCAAGTTTTAGATCACCGGTTTGATTCTTCAGTTTTTGATTCAAACTTTCTTTAAGGATCAAATTGGTGATGTTTTGATTTGGATTTCTCCTCATATCATATGTGCTTTCAAAGAGTTTAAATCACCATAAATTGTTAAATCTCTACGAGCTTCGGATGGAGCGTTAGCGCGTGGATCTCGCGTGAAGACCGTGGATTCGGTGGGCGTTTCGTGGAATCGAGGCGTGTGTGGCTGCAAGGATTTGCAGTGTGATCGGTTGGAGGATTTCAAGCGATCGAGGACTGGCAAAGATATTCTACAACGAGAATTCGGTATTTCGAGTCTTGTATTTTTGATAAATCACTTGTACTCATGTTTTCTTAGTGGATTTCTTTGTGTGGTCGGTCCCGTGGGTTTTTCTCTCCGGTTTGGAGTTTTCCCACGTTAATTCTCGGTGTGCTGATTTTATTTTTCCGTATTCTATTTTAAATTTGCATCGAGTTTCGAGATTGTTGCCGTTTACACCTATTCACCCCCCTCTAGGTGTCTTTTACCTTTTAGATCCTAGGGATTCATATCTTACACCGGCGCCATTCTATACAGAGCCTTCGAAACTGGCGCCGCTCTGGGAATCAAGCCAATGACGAACTCGATCTCCCGATTCGGTGGCAATCCCGATAACTCCGCCGGAAACACGTCCGGAAATTCACATGCAACTCGGATATTTCCAAGTTCAGGGTGTTCCTTCTGAGGCTCTATCATGGTTGCCAAATAGGCCACACATCCGCCTTTGATCATCTTTCTCGCCCTCGCCGCTGACACAGTCGCCATGAAACGCGAGCTTTTGCACGTCTGATACACCAACTCCTTTTGAGCAGGCTCACGAAAAGTGATCACCTTACTATCGCAGTCAATGCTGGCATAATACTTGGAGAGCCAATTAACTTCCAAGATGACATCAAATCCCCATATCTGCTTCAACACTAGCAAGTCCGCCGGCATGATCCATTCACTGATTTGAACCGGACAAGCTAAGCACTCCTCGTGAACTCTAAACGAATGTTTCGGTGCGTTAACCCACCAATAATCATGATTATGCACTACTTCCATGCCATGAGTCTTAGCAAACGATGCACCAATGAATGAATGTGATACACCCGTGTCAAACAATGCTCTTGTTCTAATGCCATTAATCAAAACAATACCTGCCATGATGTCGTTGGGTATAGCAGGCTGCTCCTCTACCTGAGTGGCGAAAACCCGTCTACTCGGTGCACGTGATCCCTCCGGCTGACGCGGTGCTGAAGTGCGCCCAACCGACATAGCAGGTGGCAATCCTGCAAGCTGTCGTGGAGCATACTGAGCTGAAGCAGCTGACGGAGCAGGTGACGCGCCGCCCGGGCAATCCCAACTCAAGTGTCCCGCTTGGCCGCTCGGAAACACCTCCCGTCACGCTGAGAACATTCATTGGGCCTATGATTCCCACCGCAGATCACGCACGAGAAGGAAGTCGTCTGACCCCTTGACTGGCTTCTGCCTTCCCGCCACTGCGATCTTGGGTAACGAGGGGGTCACTTAGAACTCGACTGCCCCGCGGAACCACCAGCCGGTCATTTCTTGGACTTCTCCTTGTCTTTGTCCCTTTCAAACGCCTCGCGTTCCTCGCGCGCAATGGCGTTGCCGCGCTCTACCCATAATGCGCGATCGAGCACCTTCTCGTAAGTCTTCAACCGGAGTGCATGAATAGTCTTGAATATTTTCGGCCGCAGCCCGCACTCGAAGACCTCCGCTCGGTCCCGGTCTCCATGAACCAAGCCCGGAACGCAATCAACCATGTGCGAGAACTCCCTTTCGTACTCCCGCACCGTTCGATTTCTTTGCCTTAACTTGCGAAAGTCCTCCTTGATCTTCCGCTTGTCGCTTTCTGGGAAGTACTCCATTAACAGGATCTCCCGGAACGCCTCCCAAGACATAGTAGCCGGATCCAAAGACCGACCATTATTCACTCGCGTCCACCATGATCGAGCCGACCCCTCTAAACAGTGAGCCGCCAGACGAACCTTATCCTTCTCGAGGGTGTAGATATCCTCGAACAACGCCTTCATCACGGAAAGCCATGACTCCATCAACCATGGGTCTTTCACATCACCCAAAAAGGTCGGAGGATTGAATCGCTTGAAGGCCGTCAACGCCGCCAACGACCGCTTCTACTCGGCCTCAAGTACCTCCGGGATAGGAGCCGAGGAACCCGAAGGCGTCGGAGGAATAGCCGTCACCGATCCGCCGCCACCGGAGTAGGTGCTACAGGTGCGGGCGGGTCCTGAGGTACAGGTGCAGCCGCCGCCGCCTGTCGAGCCACCAACTCATGGAGCCTTCCTATCTGCTCCCCTTGCTGTCGCATAGCCCCAGTCAAAGCTGCTACTTGGGCCGGCAACTCACAGACTTCATCAGATCTCGCTTGCTCGGGCACCTCATCAGGCAATGCCGGAGCGGATCGACGCGTGTAACGTCTCGGGGACATTAGCTCCTGAAACGACACACACACGTTATTACTCGACTCGCGTAACTCTTACACATTCCAAACAGCTACCCAATTAAGCGAAAGCAAACAAGTGTCCTCATTTTCAACTCTCGGCGTCATGTAGTCGGCCGCCCACATAACCCTTCAAGAAGAAAACAATAAGCACTCGAATTCTTCTCTAACTCCTTTTAGAGAAGTTCTAATTATAACCCAATCCATAGCCTTCGCATATCCGAGTCCACGTTATACGTGTCCTAAATTCCTAAGGTTTCCAATCCTAAGGTCCCTAAGTCCATCATAGACTTTTGCTTTCACATTGCTCTGATACCACCATATCTGTCACGCCCCGAGGCGGCCAATTTGGTCGGTTCGGGCACGCGAACAGACGCTGAACGGACAGCACCTCCCCTATCCGCCCAAGGCTCAATCAACATGTATATTACAAGCAAGTCAACAAAGAGTTTGCAAGATATACAAGGTTTGCACGAGGGCAAACAACAACATAACCACATGTGAAAGCATCGAAACTAACTAAACATTTATCCACATACATGTCATTTGATTACATTTTAATCAAACACAAATAAGCTATTACATTTACATTCATTTTATCCATTCATTTACATCACATTGGCTTTTAACCTTTTAACCCAAAATATACGGATTACATCATTTATCCTTACTAGTTCAACATACAAAAGTTGAATACTCAAAATGTAGGGTATGCCTATACTCCGTGGGCCGCTAGCTACGGCGCGATACCCTTGCCTCGATCCTCCGCCGCCCCGCTCGTGCACTAATTTGCATGGTTAGTGGTAATGAGAACTAGAACAAAGTTCCCAGTGGGTTCGGCCGACGACCGCGCCGATTCGCCCACTAGATCTATTTCAGGCATATGTATTTCAATAAAGATAGTTATCGAACCATCTAATGCAATTACTAATACAATGCCTGCAAAACAACCGTCAACAGATAGATAGATAATCAAATACATGAATCTGATGGATGCATGTCCATTTCTCATTTTACTTGGCCTTTACCCAATCTTTCCAGGGTTCATTAAGTTCGCCCCAACTCACATCTCACATGTCCCATCTACCGTGATTAGCATTTGAAAATACCCCCGAGGGATCCATCCCATCAACCGGGGAAGGCACATGGCACTGTCGCCCGAGGGATCTTCGCCGGGCACTCCTACCCGTGGTGTCTACACTCCGGAGTACACCGCTTGTGGAGGGGCGACCTCTCACAAGCCGGAATCGATACATGTGAGTATGATCCCATCCTCAATTTGAGGAGGTATAGCCAAACCTGTCTCATGCCACACTGTCTTAATGCCAATGATAGGTTCTACCATATCATATATATCACCAAATCTGAGCCACAATGGTCCTGATGCCACAATAAGCTAAACCTTGTTTAGTTATTACATTTTCGGTGCCAATCTGGTCACTAATGTCAATGGCACCTTTGTTTATTATTGTCATAGTCTTTTACACATTCACATGCACATAGGGTCGTTACATTCTCATATGGTTCACATGGTTCTTTACCAATTCACATATTCCTTAAGCATCTAAATGCATTTCAACCATTAACACGCATTACACTACCCTACATGCAAGAATGCTACAATATCAATATGCTCAAATAAAGTGACATGGACATAGAGGGAGATCCGGTGTTTTCGGACAGCACCTCCCACCTTTTAGTGCTACTAGGATCCCGTGGTCCAATTTTCGTAATTTTTAGACGCTTTCGCCATGAGCTGCGACAATCTGTACCAATTTAGCTTCTTTTCCTAATATCGTCGCGTACGCTCGTCGTATCGCTGAACCGAGCGCACCAATGCGTTTGTTGACCTACCAATTAGGTTAGAATGAGATCAAACCCAAGCTTCGATCTCAAAATCCGAATACCCTAAGTATAGGTCCTTGTATAATATCATTTTCCCTATTTCTAATCCTTACGCATAAGAAACATGGGGGAAATTACCACGAGAGCTCCTAGATGCTACAACTAGAAGCAAACAACAAAACCCTAACTCAAATCCATAGAAACTCACCTTGGAGTTTCAAGTTTTCCTTGATCTCTTGCACTCTTGCAAGCAACACCCTCTTCTTGCTCCTCTTCTCCACCAAGATCCCTCCTTAAAGCCTCCTTGCTCCAAGGTCTAGAGAGAAGGAAGAGAGAAGAGAAGGTTTTAGAGAGAGAGAGGGAGATGTTCTGTCACGCCCCGAGACCGCTACCAATTTGGTCCGGCCCGGGGCGCGTCGAACAGACGCCGAACGACTAAAGAGAGAAGAGGCATCCATTACATTCATCTAATTTACTAGCATTTTAAATACATTTTTTAACATTTTTCCAAAATATAAATACAATCACATCGAACCTCACCCTATACAACATCTACTCTCAATACAAAAAGGGTGACAGCTAATGCAAAAGGGAGGTGCTAATGCGACTAGAGCGCCGGCCCTTACCACGATCCCTCGCTCACCGGGGGACGCCGCGAACTAGAACCTGCGGTAAAATGGGGGTGGAGAACTAACTCCTTAGTTCCAGTGGGTTCGCGCCGACTCCGCCGATCTCCCCACTAGGTCCAAGCGGGCACAAGTACATATACGATATATAGATAATAGTTAAAGCTGTAAGGACAGGAAAGTAAGCTACACTACTATCCCATCATAGATAATGAATGCATGTCCAATGAATTGGCAAGTAACTAACCTGTCGTCATGTCAAAGGAAAGCTATGTGTTCATCGATTCTTATTCACTTGTTTCTTAATCTCATGCTTCCCTGAAGAGCTACTGCTCACTAGCCATCTCGAAGGTAGGGAGGGCCAACTCGCACTACGAACCGAGACCGTCTGCCGGGGCCTAAATAGGCAAACCCTTGGGACCCAAAATAGGCAATCCCACGTGACCAACTCCGGAGCGCACTACTTGTGTGGGGCTTCCATCACAAGATTTAAAAACAGACCGTGAGCATGATCCAATCCTCGTCTCGAGAATACCCTATCCTCTAGGGTTACAATCATCATATAGTCCATGGGTTTCACATACTCTACGACTCACATGTGTCATTTGTTCTTTTGCTTATTATCGACTAAATGCCACTCGTTCATTTGTTTACTATCGACTAGATGCCACTCGTTCTTTGTTTAACATTAGACCAACCATTGAGCCCATCTCTTCCTCTGCACTATAGGATTCACAAATCTCGACCCAATCCTTATCGATCCTCTATATCAAATATCTAATACATGCTACGATATCATCAAGGAAGGCATAAGGAAAGGCAATCCATAATCATCCTATAATGCAATAATACAAGATGCAGAATCAAAATGTACTAAGACATAGAAGGGAGACCGATTGCTTTGGGATGGACACCACCCACCTCTTGGCGATGCCGCGACGATAGAAAACTCGACGTTGCGGTTCTTTGCACGCCGCTTCAACTCCTCGGGGCGAAGCGAGCCCTCGAGTACCCGATTCGGCGATTTCTCCGCACCCGCTCGTCGGATCGAGAAACCGACTTCGCCGACGCGTTCAGAGACCTAGCAATTAGGTTAGTGACCCAACAATTTAGATCAAAACCCTAGATTTACCAAAATCCCAAATCCGTGCCTAGAATGGCAACGAGGGAGAAATCCGTGGTGCGAGCTTCGATTGCGAGCCCGAACCACCTATTCATCTCCTCTAGGTTCCATTTGAACCAATTCTAAGCAACAAAACCCAATCCTAAGAAATCTACCATAAGTGGGTTTGGAGCTTACCTCTAAGCCAGGCTCCAAGCTTGCCCTAGGTTGAAGGAGAGAGGGAAGAAGACCTTCTTCTTCTTCTTCTTGGACTTCTCCTTCTACTTTTTCCTCTTTTCCTTCTTTTCTTTCTTCTCCTTCTTCTTCTCCTTCTTTTCTTTCTAGAGAGAGAGAGAAGAAAGAGTGTGAAAGAGAGAGAGAAAGAGCAACTGAGAGGGAGAAAGGGTCCCTAAGACCTCATATAGGCTATTTTGCAGATAGCCCCCTCAACTTTTCATTTCCTAAAACAGCCCTCTCTGGGCCATTTTCGCAGTGAGGGACCGGTCCCAGCTCGGGAAGACCAGTCCCCGAAGGCTGCCATTTCGATCAGAGGGGTTTTCGCGTTCGGGAACCGGTCTTTGCCTGAGAGACCCGTCCCCGGGAGACCGGTTCTTGTCCTAGAGATCGGTTCCCGAAAGCTGAGTTTTCCGGACCTAGCCAAATTTCGGCTATTTTCGCTGGGCTGACGTTCGGGAACCGGTCCCTGCCTGCTAGGGACCGGTCTCATCAGAGACCCCCGCAGCCCAGCCTGATGGAATCGGTCCCTTCCTGCCAGGGACCGGTCCCCGAGAGCAATTCTGCTCCAGTGCAGGTTTTGCACTGGTGCTCCCGCGGACCCTTCTTTAATGCACTTTATGCATTATAATCCTCTTCGGACTTTCCGAAGCCTACACACTCGACGAATAGTCGATTCCAACCGAAGTCAATTCCTCGGATTTCGAGGATTCACTTCCTTACATCCTTCCCACCTTAAAAGAGTTTCGTCCTCAAAACAAACTCAATACTACAAAACTTAATTAGAATTTCAAATTCTAAACTTATACCTCGATTTAACCTTCGAACAAGCGAGGATGATTCGCCTTCATCTCCTCCTCGAGCTCCCAGGTGGCTTCGTGATCATCATGATTGCTCCACCGAACTTGGACATAAGGAATTTCCCGATTCCTTAACTTGCGCACTTCACGAGCGGTAATCGCCACCGGAAATTCCTCGTAGCTAAAGTCCTCCTGAAGTTCCGGCGGCTCGTACAACATTGCGTGCTCGGGATCCGGTATGTATTTGCGCAAATTGGAGACATGGAATACGTTGTGCACATCGCAAGCTTTGGCGGCAACGCGAGTCGATAAGCCACCGTCCCAATCCGCTCCAAGATCTCATAGGGGCCAATGTATCGGGGACTCAACTTTCCCCGAACTCCAAACCGCTTTACACCCCTCATAGGCGAGACCTTCAAGAAGACGCGGTCACCCACCGCAAACTCCAAATCTCGTCAGCGCCTATCCGCATAGCTCTGTTGTCGAGATTGCGCCGTGAGTAACCGTTTGCGAGCAAGGCGGACCTTTTCTTCCGCCTCCCACAACACATCGGGGCCAAATTCCGTGCGCTCGCCCACGTCACTCCAATAAATGGGAGAGCGGCACTTCCGCCCATAAAGAGCTTCGAACGGTGCCATCTCCACACTAGCGTGATAACTGTTGTTGTAGGCGAACTCGGCCATCGGCAAATACTTACACCAACCTCCTTTGTAATCGATGACACACGCTCGCAACATATCCTCCAGAGTCTGAATGGTTCTTTCAGTTTGTCCGTCTGTCTGGGGATGAAATGCAGTGCTGAAATCGAGCCGTGTGCCAAGGGCCTCCTGCAGGCTTTTCCAGAAATGTGAAGTAAACTTGGGGTCTCTATCCGACACAATCGATTTCGGCACCCCGTGTAACCTCACTACTTCGTCAAGATATACCTGCGCCAACTTATCTCCCGCCCAGGTGGTGTGGATCGGCAAAAAGTGGGCTGACTTCGTCAAGCGGTCCACGATCACCCAGATTGCGTCGTGTCCCCCTGTCGAGCGAGGTAAGCCAACGACGAAATCCATAGATATATCTTCCCATTTCCAGACGGGAATAGGTAAGCTTTGAAGCTTCCCCGCTGGAAACCGGCGCTCCGCCTTTACTTGCTGACAAGTCAAGCACTTTGCCACGAAGCGCCCAATATCAGCCTTCATCCCCGGCCACCAATAGAGTGCTCTCAACTCATGATACATCTTGGTGCCGCCCGGGTGATCCGCGTATGGAGATCGGTGAGCTTCTTGCAGAATCAACTCGCGAAGCTCTTCATTCTCGGGCACGCACCACCGGTTTCGAAACCGGAGCGCGCCACCGGCGTCCACACTGACATCGCCATCTCGTCCTTCCTCGATGTTGCGCCGCACCTTTTGGAGACTCGGATCTGCAGGTTGCAAATTTTTGATCCTCTCCAATAAGGTCGGTTGAATAACGAGCGCCATCAGCTGAGCCGGGACCTCGGGAACGACCACTTCGAGGTCCAGCCGCTCCATTTCCAGCCCTAGGGGTGTTTGCCGGGTAACATCAAAAGCGAGGTTCTTCGCCGACTTTCTACTAAGTGCGTCCGCGACCACATTTGCTTTGCCGGGGTGGTAGAGAATATCGACATCATAATCCTTTAATAGCTCTAGCCACCGCCTTTGCCGCATATTTAGCTCCTTCTGGGTAAATAGGTACTTAAGACTTTTGTGGTCGGTGTAGATCTCGCAGTGTGCACCGTATAGGTAGTGCCTCCACAACTTCAACGCAAAGATCACCACCGCCAACTCCAAGTCATGGATGGGGTAATTCTTCTCGTGGTCCTTTAGCTGACGGGATGCATAAGCTATCACCCTCCCGCCTTGCATCAGGACACACCCCAAGCCTAGATAGGATGCGTCGCTATAAACCACAAAGTCCTCGCCCTGCATCGGTAAGGCGAGTATTGGAGCCGACGTCAATCTTTTCTTCAACTCATTGAAGCTTTGGTCACATTCGTCGCTCCAAATAAACTTGACGCTCTTTTGTGTCAGACCGGTAAGTGGAGTCACAATCTTTGAAAAGCCCTCCACAAATCGTCGATAGTAGCCCGCTAAGCCCACAAAGCTTCGGATCTCCGTGACGTTTGTTCGGCGTGGCCACTTCTCGACCGCCTCGACTTTCCTCGGGTCAACCGAAACACCGCCCTCGGAAATCACATGCCCTAAGAAAGCAACCTCTCAAAGCCAGAAGTCACACTTTTTCAGCTTTGCGAATAGCTTCTCCTCCCGAAGGATTTGAAGCACCGTTAGCAAATGCTCCGCGTGCTCCTCGTCGCTCCGCGAATAGACCAAGATGTCGTCTATGAAGACCACGACAAATCGGTCCAAGCACGCCTTGAACACACGGTTCATCAGGTCCATGAATGCAGCCGGGGCATTAGTGAGCCCGAAAGGCATAACCGTGTACTCATAGTGTCCTTAACGCGTACGAAACGCGGTCTTTTGAACATCCTCCGACTTGATCTTTAACTGATGATAGCCGGACTATAGATCTATCTTCGAGTACACTCGTGACCCCTGTAACTGATCAAATAAGTCGTCGATTCGGGGCAACGGGTACTTATTCTTTATTGTGACTTTATTCAACTCTCGATAATCCACGCAGAGTCGAAACGAGCCATCCTTCTTGCGCACGAACAACACCGGCGCTCCCCACGGCGATACGCTCGGCCGGATAAACCCTTTGTCGAGAAGATCTTGTAACTGATCCCTCAATTCTCTTAACTCTGCCGGCGCCATGCGGTATGGGGCCTTTGAGATCGGCGCCGTCCCGGGAATCAAGTCTATAACGAACTCGATCTCCCGATCCGGCGGCATCCCCGATAACTCCGTGGGAAACACATCCGGAAATTCCCGCACCACCGATAAATCTTCTAATTTCGGCACCACCCGGTCCACCTCCACGACGGTCGCCAAAAATGCCGCGCAACCGCCGCTGACCAACTTCCTAGCTCTCGTCGCCGATACTGTCGCGACGAAGCAAGAACTCCGACAAGCTCGATAAACGAACTCCTTCTGTCCTGGCTCCCGAAAGGTGATCGATTTATTCTTACAATCGATCGTGGCGTAATACTTTGAGAGCCAGTCCATGCCCAAAATGACGTCATACGCCTCCAGTTTAGTGAGTTCCAACATCCGGATGGGCATTATCCACTCACCTACTTGTACTGGGCATGACGAGCACTCCGTGTAGGTATTAAATGACGACTCGGGACCTTCGACTCGCCACTTGCCACTTGCTTCTATGGGTATGTCATGCATGCGTGCAAATGCTCTACTAATAAATGAATGCGTGGCACCCGTATCGAACATAGCTCTGGAGCGAACTCCATTGATTAGAACCATACCTGCCACAACATCAGGCTCCTCGGCTTGGGCAGGCTCCTCGGCATGGGCCTGAGCGGCGAATACCCGTCCGCTCGGCGCTGATCGAGTCACCTCCGGCTGGCGCGGCGCAAGTGCGCGTCCTGCCGATACAGGAACATACGGGGCCCCTCCTTGATATGGCGAGGGCGCTGGAGTCGAGGCGACTGACGGAGTAGACGAGGCCCTTGCCGGACAGTCGCGGCTAATGTGTCCTTCTTGTCCACAATTAAAGCACCTTCCCTGTCATTGTCTACACTGCGGTGCCCGATGACCTCGATCTCCACAGATAGGGCAACGCTGCGGCCCACGGCCCCACGACTGCAACCGCGGATACTTCGGGGGCCTCCTCGAACTAGATTGTCCCCCCGAACTGCCGCCCGATCGCTTCTTCCCCTTGGCTTGGGATCCGGCCAACAACTCACGCTCCTCCCGCACATGGGCATCTCCATGCTCTGCCCATAGCGCCTTATTGAAAATCTCGGCGAAAGTCGTGAGCTGAAACAGTTGCACCGCCCAATATATCCATGGCCGAAGTCCTCGCAAGAACCATTCGGCCCGATCCGCGTCATCCTTAACCACGTCCGGGACGCAGTCTATAATGTGGGAGAACTCCTGCTCGTAGTCTGCCACCGAACGATCTCCCTGTCTCAATTTGCGAAACCTCTCCTTCAACTTCCGCTTCTCGGTGTCGGGGAAGTAATTTCCGAATATCTCCTTCTTAAACTCCTCCCAGAGCATTGGTGGAAGGTCAGAGGGTCGATCCCGCTTCAACCGCTTCCACCACACCTTCGCCGCCTTGTCGAGGCAATGGGTGGCGAAAGGCACCTTATCTTTCTCCGGGGTGTATAGGTCCTCGAAGAGAGTCTCCATAGAGTCTACCCAAGACTCCACCACCGACGGCTCCACCTTCTCGCCTTCAAAAGTTGGTGGCTTAAACTTCATAAACTTCATTAGAGCCGTTAGTGCACGCTCCCGCTCCACTTCATCGGCCGTCGTATCGAGCGTCGCCGAACACGACGCTGTCGGAGGCGCACTTGTCGGCGGGGGAACTGCCGCCATCGGAACCGCCTCTATGCCCTCACCCTCGGCCGCTACCGGTGTGCGTGCCGAAGGTGCGGGCGGATCGCGATCTCCTGCCGCCGTCGCGGCCGCTTGCCGCTCCACAACTTCCTGGAGCTGCTCGAACCGAGCCTCCTGGCGCTGCATCGCGCCCAGCATTGCAGCGACCTGCTCCCGTAGCTCCTGCACTTCCTCCGATCTTGGCTGCTCGGGCTCTGCAGAAGGCGGTACCGGAGCAGACCTACGCACGTAACGCCTTGGGACATTGCTCCTGAAAAGCAACTACTCAGTTAGTTATCTCAATCCGATAACTTCGCAACGTTCACGAAATTAAATGACTCGACAACGAAATCGGGCGGAAGCTCACAAGTGCTCCAGTTCTGGACTCTTAGCGTCACGTCGTCGGCCGCCGACACAACCACTGCGAGCCGAGAACTAGTATCACTTGGATCCGTCTCTATTCACGGCTAGAGACATAGCACCAACTTCGACCCAATCAATCAACTTCTGCCATCGCCATGGGTTCACGTTCACTCACGTCCCTATAACCTTAGGGTTTGCCAACCTAGGGTCTCCTAGGTCATCCTAGACTCTCTCTTTACTTGACCTTAATTGCTCTGATACTACTTTATCTGTCACGCCTCGAGACCGCTACCAATTTGGTCCGGCCCCGGGCGCGTCGAACAGACGCCGAACGGACAGGACCTCCCCTGTCCGTCCAAGGCTAACCAACAGATCGTGTATAGAGAATTATCCAGAATCATTCATAAAAACGATCAAGAAGTCCACACCTAGTGCAACAAACAAGAGCAAGAATACAAGTATAGAAACATAATACTAAGGTACGATAAGAGAAAGAGCCCATCTACATTCATTGATTTACTACACATTTAAATAATCTTTTACATTTTTTCCAAATAAAATACAATCACTCGAACCTTCACCCTATACAACATCTACTCTGCAAACAAAAAGGTGACAGCTAATGCAAAGGGAGGTATGCTAATGCGACTCGAGCGCCGCGGGCCCTTACGTACGATCGCTTCACGGCTCCGGGGGACGCCGATACTGAACTTGCGGGTAAAAATCGGGGGTGAGAACTAACTTCTTAGTTCCCAGTGGGCTTCGGGCTGCCGCTCGCCGATCTCCCCTAGTCAAGCGGGGCTACAAGTTAATGATACCGATATAGTATAATAGGAAAGAGCTGTAAGGACATGAAAGTAAAGGCTACACGTACTACTGCCCAATCATAGATTATATGAATGCATGTCCCAATGAATTGGGTAGACAACGTAAACCTATCGTCATGTCAAAGGGTAAAAGCTATGTGCGTAATCATCGACTCGTTATTCACCTTGTTTCTTAATCTCTATGGCTTCCCTGAAGGAGCCTACTGCTCACATTTAGCCATCTCGAAGGTTAGGGAGGGTCACCTCGCACTTGTACGAAACGGACGTCTGGCCGGGCCTAAATAGCAACCCTTGGGACCCAAAATAGCAATCACTGACCACTCGGGAGCGCACTATTGTGTGGGGCTTCCATCACAAGATTTAAAAACAGACCGTGAGCCATGTGATCCAATCCTCGTCTCGAGAATACCCTATCCTCTAGGTGTTAACAATCATCATATAGTCCATGGTTTCACATACTCTACGACTCACATGTGTCATTTTGTTTCTTTTGCTTATTATCGACTAAACTCCCTCGTTCAATTTGTTTACTATCGACTAGATGCCACTCGTTCTTTGTCTAACATAGACCAACATTGAGTCCATCTCTTCCTCTGCAATCAATAGGATTCACAATCTCGATCCAATCCTTATCGATCCTCAATCTCGATCCAATCCTTATCGATCCTCTATAATCAAATATTAATACATGCTACGATATCATCAAGAAGGCATAAGGAAAGCAATGACATAATATCCTATAATGGCAATAATACAAGATGCAGAATCAAAATGTACTAAGACTAGAAGGGAGCCGAGATTGCTTCGGGATGACACCACCCACCTCTTGGCGATGCCGGACGATAGAAAACTCGACGTTGCGGTTCTTTGCACGCCGCTTCAACTCTCGGGCGAAGCGAGCCCTCGAGTACCCGATTCGGCAATTTCTCTGCACCCGCTCGTCGATCGAAAACCGACTTCGCCGACGAGCGTTCAGAGACCTAGCAATTAGGTAGCGACCCAACAATTTAATCAAACCCTAGATACCAAAATCCAAATCCGTGCCCAAGAATGGCAACGAGGGAGAAATCCGTGTGCGAGTCTTCGATTGCGAGCCCGAACCACCTATTATCTCCTCTAGGTCCATTTGAACTCAATTCTAAAGCAACAAAACCAATCCTAAGAAATCTTCATAAGTGGGTTTGAAGCTTACCTCTAAAGCCAAGCTCCAAGCTTGCCCTAGGTTGAAGGAGAGAGGGAAGAAGACCTTCTTCTTCTCTTCTTGACTTCTCCTTCTACTTCTTCCTCTTTTCCTTCTTTTCTTTCTTCTCCTTCTTTTTCTCCTTCTTTTCTTTCTAGAGAGAGAGAGAAAGAGTGTGAAAGAGAGAGAGAAAAGCAACTGAGAGGGAGAAAGGGTCCCTAAGCCTCATATAGCCATTTTGCAGATAGCCCCCTCAACTTTTCATTTCCTGAAACTCCCTCTCTGGGCATTTTCGCAGTGAGGGTTGTACAACACTGGACCTTTGCAAATTGCTGAGGTTCGAGTGTTTGATTTGTGTTGTCGAGCTTTTCCAGACTTTCTGGTAGGTCGTTGACAGTGTTCGACTAGGTTCGAGTCCCGAGAATTGGTGGTTAAAGCTGTGTACAAAATCAAAAGTTGGATTTTGGTCAGCTCTCGGGTGGCCTTCAGCAGGCCGTGTACCGGTACGGGTTCGCGTTGCTGTACCAGTACGGGGTTGATGGCTGTACCGGACGTGGTTGTTACCGGTACACAGAGCATTTTCCAGCGAACCCGAAGGCTCGGGTTTGGCATTTTCGTGGCAGTGTACCGGTACACAAACCGTGTACCGGTAACACAGTGCGATTTTGACTGTTTCGTAGAGGGTGTTTTTGCAATTGTTGCAACGCCTATATAAGTCACCCCAGCCCTCATAGTGCTGCTCTTTGACCCTAGAACAGAGAAGATAAGGTGAGAACTCCTCCCTTTGGTTTTGTAGGTTTTCCACCATGGCATTTTCTCCTCTTGCTTTTTGTGGTTTCCACCAGTGGAGTAGTGTGAGATCTTGGTTGGAGTTTGTTTGAGGATCAAACCTTCAACCCTAGAGACTTTGAGCTTGGTTTGGAGCTTCTAAGAGGTTAGTAGCAAATTTCTCTCCTCTAGATTCGGATTTTGTTGGATTTTACTAGATCAAACCCTAGATTTGGCATTTAGGCGTTAGATTTGGGGATTTTCGTTTTGAGGGCTTTGTGTATCAAATTGATGGATTTAGAACCTATTGTTTAGGTTAGATTGGAGCTCTAACTCCCGTTTGGAGATCGAGAGAGCTTCCTTCGCAATCGGTGAGTTTTTCCTAACCCTAGCTGAGAAGCTTAAAGATTGAGCTTAGTGTCGTTCATTTCGGATAGATGACACATGTTTCTATACCTCTAGGTACTAGAAGACTCGGACACCCTCGCTTGGAGTGCACAGAGGATTTCGTTGTCACGGTGGTTTGCTTCGTAGAAATGGGGCAAAATGGCCCCTATGCTCTTTCTACTTGTTGTTAAAATATTTTTAGCTCATTTCTATGCTAAGTGGAATTTATATGAATTTTAGAGCACTTAAAATGATGCCTTGTGTATTATGAAAATTCACTATATAGTAGAGCTATATGAGTGAATGCATGCATACGGGAAATGTGCTTGTTTTGCAAATGAAAAATACATTCTTATGAGGATGATGACTTGGAATATGTATCTTGGAACATAGTTGCATGTTTTGACATAGAGAACAAGAGTGTCATAAAGGCGGCCACTTGAAAACTAGTAACTATGAAACTGCAACATAGAGATATAGTGATAGGCCTTTGTACATCTGCTATATATATTCCATGTTAGACATGATGACATAGAGATAGGCTTTGGACTTCGATATATTCCCATGTTATTGGACATGAGGACTTGGACTTGCGACAGATCGTTTGATTACTTGCCATTGTGCTCATTGCACATGCTTGTGAGGGTCGCTCCCTACAACCGGCACTCGGAGATGGCCATCGGATACATATTCGCCGTGCGGGATTGGCGGCGCCGAAGTGAGTTGCCGTGGAGCGAGCTCATTCCTAGGTGGGGATGATGACTACCACGGGGCCATTAGGCCGGACCGCAGACAGCCTACGGGTGGTTCTCAGGGCCATAGACAGCCTTCGGTGGGTCTCTTCAGATTGGACTTTATATATCCGTTATGACATGTGGATAGATGATGACTTAGATGTATTATTTGGAACATTGACTAGAATAGTAAACAACGAACTTTACTATTCCGCATTGTAAACATTATGATAGTTGAGACTTTACTTCATGCATAGTTGCTTTCAATCTTTACTATTCATGCTAAGTAGAGATATCATGCCGTAGTAGGTTACATTTTTTACTACCTGCCACGTTCTACTTTTATAGACACTGACATCTTCTGTAGCTTTGGGCCTTGTGGTGCATTCACTGAAGTCAGTAATTGCCACTGGGAACTATTTTTAATAGTTCTCATGCCCCGTTTTGTGTTTACTTTTCAGAGCTTCGCACCGGCGGAGGCACGGGAATACGCGGCAAGGGGATCGCTTAGCTAGCTAGCGAGGAGCGGTACTTTGCCTAGGTGGTTTACTCTTTCTTGTTGTAGTTGAGAGAGAGCGAGAGATTTTGTATCCATGTATAGAGACCACCTATGTATCTGCTTTTAACTCTTGTATTTGGGATTTCCTATTGTTCTTACTCTATGTTTCATTTAGTGGATTTACAGTTTTATCCATATCCCTTGTTGTAGCAATTATACATTTACTATGCTCTGATACTCCTAGATGTCTTTTATTATTGCTTTTATTATTGTTGCTTTTAGACGCCTTATATGTTGTAGACATATGGCGGGTCTGGGCACGCGCCGGGCGGGCTTCCGCTAGGTCCCGGGGCGTGACAGAGGGACCGGTCCCAGCTCGGGGAGACCGGTCCCCGAAGGCTGCCATTTTGAGCAAAGGGGTTTTCGCGTTCGGGAACCGATCCTTGCCTGAGAGACCGGTCCCCGGGAGACCGGTCCTTGTCCGAGAGACCGGTTCCCGAAAGCTGAGTTTTCGGGACTTAGCCAAATTTCGGCTATTTTCGCTGGGCTGACGTTCGGGAACCGGTCCCTGCCTGCCAGGGACCGGTCTCATCAGAGACCCCCGCAACCCAGCCTGATGGAACCGGTCCCTCCCTGCCAGGGACCGGTCCCTGAGAGCAATTCTGCTCCAGTGCAGGTTTTGCACTGGTGCTCCCGCGGACCCTTCTTTAATGCACTTTATGCATTATAATCACCTTCGGACTTTCCGAAGCCTACACACTCGATGAATAGTCGATTCCAACCGAAGTCAACTCCTCGGATTTCGAGGATTCACTTCCTTACATGTTGTTTGTGTTGGTGTGAGGGAAATAAGCCCTAACACTATGCCTTCACTCATATAACCCATCTCATGTCACAATTGCCCACAAGCCCCTCAACTTTCTATTTTTCACTTCAACCCCACTGGGCAATTTTCGCATACGGAGACCGGTCTCTCCCCGCAGGGGACCGTTCCTTGAGAGTACACCTCTCAGGACTTAGCCAAATTTTCACTCTTTTTGGGCTGATTGCGTGCACGGGGACTGGTCTCTCATCACAGGGACTGGTTCCCGAGAGCAACATTTTCTGACTTAGCCATTTCCCAACTTTTTCGCCTACGGGGACCGGTCTCTCCCCGCAGGGACCGGTCCCCGAGAGTCCAAAATTCTGGAACTTAGCCAGAATTGCAATTTCACTCTCTCGGGTCCCTTTACACTATATATTGGTTCCAATGCACTTAGAATCCATAGAAACTCGTTCCACTCCACGTTCCGCACATTTCGACGGAACTCAGCACGATTTACGGGAAAGTGATACGTTACAATGAGCCTTCCCCACGGCATCCCATTTCGGCACCTAATCCCGCACGGGCGAGCATGTGTCGCGATGGCTATCTCCGGAGTGCCGGCTTGTGGGGAGCGACCCTCACAAGTATGTGCGAATAAGCACAATGGCAAGCAAGCGTAAAAGTCCGTCTCAAGTCTCAAGTCATCATGTCTAAAACATGGAATATAGTCGATGTCACAACGGTCTATCACTATGTCTCTACATTGCAGTTTAACAGTTTACTAGTTCGGTGCCCTTTTATGGCACTTTTGTTCGCTTTGCCCAAACATGAGTTAGGAGTTCAAGAGTACACAATTCTAGTTCTTTTCATCATATGAGATATGTTTCCAACCCACAAGAAAGAATACTACTCACACGCATGTATAATACAAATAATGTAATACACCGAAAATTCAGAAGGTAAATGTCGAACTTTAGTCAAATTGACCAAAGTGCGAGGACGGTACACTTCGGAAAGTCCGAAGGTGTTAAAATGATTAAAAGCGCGTTGTGGAAGGTTTTCGAGAGCTAAAGAATCAAATTCTGCAAAACTGCAGATTTTGAGCTCTCGGGGACCAGTCCCTGGTGGGAGAGACCGGTCCCCGAACGCGTGAGAAATGAGACAGTCGAAAAATCGGCTAAGTCCTGAGAAACTAGCTCTCGGGAACCGGTCCCTGCCTGAGAGACCAGTCCCCGAGAGACCGGTCCCCCAAAGAGAGACAGGTTGCCCTGCGCGCAGCAGCTCTGGCTGCGCGGGGAGAGCCTTCGGGAACCGGTCCCTGAAGGAGAGACCGATCCCCGCCTGCGCGAACAGCCCAGTCCAGGCAGTGTACAGAGATAAAAGTTGAGGGGTTTATTTGCATTTTTGCAACCAAATAGCTATGTATGAGGGCAAATAAGATATTTCTCTCATTTCCTCACAAACTCACACTCTCTTCTCTCCCTCTCCCTCTCTAGAAGACAAAGGAGAAGAGGAAGACAAGGGAAAGGAAGGAAAAAGAAGAAGAAGAAAGTGGAGAAGAAGAAGAGGAAGTGAAGAAACTCCCTCTCCCTCATCTCTAGCTTAGAAAAGGAGAGCTTACAAGGTAAGCTTTGAACTCTAATCATGGTAGAACCTAATCTAGGGTTTGGATTAAGCTTGAAATGGGTTTTATGGAACCATTTGAGTATGTGAGGTTTTTCTTTTGCTTCTTTTGAGATCAAGACCATCGCAATGGTGAAGCTTGAAGGTGAGCTTCATCACCTCTCATGGTGAAACCCTAAGTAGGGTTTTGATTTGTCTAAAGATGATTCTAATGGACTTTTAGAGTATAATGAAGCTACTTTTGCTTCCCATTGAGATCAAACCTAGGTTTGATATATGTATTGGAGCTAGGGCACCAAATTGGGGCTTTTGCTCATGGAGATTTCTAAGTGCAATTGACCCTCTAGAAGCCTAATTGGGGATATTTCCGACGCGTTGGTGCGCTCGGATTAACATTCCGAAGAACCAATGAAAAGATATGAGCAAAATGACCTATTAGGGCTTCGTTTTGCCGCAGGTAAAGAACGAGAAGTCTAAAAATCCCATGAAAATCATCGGAGCACCTTTGAAAGCCTACGAGGTGGGTGGTGCTTCTCAAACTCACTGAACTTCTCTCTATGCCTAATGTGTCATTCACTTGAGCATGTGTATATATATTGTTGCATGTATTTTAGGGTAAAGTAATGATGAAAATGTAAGGATGCATGATTGTGAGTACAACTTGCATAATATGATGAATGAGAACTATGTGAACATCAAAAACCCTATGTGTATGCATGAGAGAAAAGTGAGCACCGAAAGTGAGCAAAAGAATAGAGTGACACAATGACATAGATCGAGTGGCATTCGATAAAGTTAAAGTGAAATGACACTAGAGATAGTGTGAGCTAAAGAACCAATTTATTGTAAAGAATGATGAAAATGACAATGTGTAAAGTTAAAGTAATGTGGGGAGTAAAGAACATGAAGTGCTAGAGGTAGCCAAAGTGAAGAATGTAAAGAATATAATTGCTAGAGTTAGCAAGAGTAATGAATGGTAAAGAACAATGATTGCTAGAGTGGCAACAAAAAGTGATGAAAGAACACCAAAGCTAATGTAAAGTCAAGATTAAACTTGTAAATCTTTTGAGTTAAGGATATGATCATACTTGCTATGAGTTCCGTGCTCGAGGGCGGTCGCTCCCCCTCGGGCGATGCGCTCCGGAGTTATGCATCACGGGTTGGAGTAAAACCGAAGGACGGTCCTAGCGGGTGAGTTCCTGCGATGATGGACTTAATGTGAAGCAAGTCAATGTGGCGATACCCCCGGGTTAGCCTTGAGATTAAAGAATAAAGAATAAAGAACAAAGAGCGAAGAACAAAGAACAAAGTGTAAAGATAAAGAACGAAAGAACTTGCATAATCTGCATATGTTAATGTTGAGCATATTCCTTGCTTATTGTTCAGGCATATTAGCATCATGTTGTAGATTGGTTACATATTCAGCTTATCCTTTCTATTATGCCTGAATTAGTCCTAGTGGGAAGTCGTTGATGTTGAGGCCGAACCCACTCGGAACTTTGTTGTAGTTCTCACCCCACTATTTCCACAGAGCCGGGACCGAGCGAGCCGGCGAGCGACCGAGGTAAAGGTATCGCGCCTTAGACAGAGGCACCAGAGTTGAGTTGGGTTTACATTTTGTTAGTAGAGTACCCTATGTTCATCTTTTGTATTTGATGACTAGTGATGTTGAGAAAAGAATGTAATGTGTATTTTGAGGTAAATGTGATGTAAAGAAGAAATGATGAAATGAAATGTAAGGAATTCGAAGGTGAACAAGATGAATGCATGTATATGATCAAAAAATGAATCATAGTACTTGTAAATGTTTAGTTTTCCTTTCTTTCACTAATGGCTATTGCTTACCCTCGTGTAAGCCATTTGTGTATGTTTCCGTTAGTGCATTTCTTGTTTGAATTTGTACATGTGATGAGCCTTGGACGGATAGGGGAAACCCTGTCCGTTCGGTGTCTGTTTGACATGCTCGGGTCGGGCCAAATTGGTATCGGTCCCGGGGCGTGACACATAAGGCTCTACTATATAGAGTTAAATTTTTTATGATACATAGCACATGCATTTTAAGTATTCTAAAATTTATATAAATCCTATCTTGCATGAAGTATGCATGCGATACGATGAAATGAAAACATTTAACCACTTAGGAGAAGATTTCTCCTATTCCAATGAAGTCAAACCTATCGTGACTCTTGCAACCCTTCGTTTCGCCGAACGAAGTTGCCTACTACTCTCCTAGCACCCTAAAGGTAAGAAAAAGAGAGATACATGAACGTTACGAACAATACTAAGATCGATCATTAACCAACTCAAGCAAAAGGGCGAAAACTCACCAAATGCGAAAGAAGCTCTCTCGATCTCCAAATGGGAGTTAGAGTCCTTCTAATCGAACCTAAACAAAGGTTCTAAGCCCATCAATTTGGTTCCAAAAGCGTCAAATCCAAAATTCCCAAAATAAACCCTAATTTCCAATTCTAGGGTTGCATCTAGTAGAATCTACTGAAACATGAATCAAAGAGGAGATTAAGCTTAATAACCTCACTAGAAGCTTCAAATCACCCAAGAACCCGACTAGAGTTGAAGATCTTCCCTCCACAAAGCTCCAATCACGAGGTCAAGGATTCTCCCATGGTGAAAACCAACAAGAAGCAAGTAAAAGTAAAGAGGAGGAGATCAAAACTAGCTAAAACCCATAAAAAATGGAGAATAAATCAAAGGGGGGAGGGCTTACCTTGTTCTCCACTAGTTAGGGCTCAAAAGAGCTCTCTAAGGGGGCTGGGGTGGTATATATAGAGTTGCAACAATTGCAAATACAACCCTCAATAAAAACAACCCTTTCTGCAAAGTGTACCGGTACACGGGAAAGTGTACCGGTACAAACCCAATGTACGAGCGAACCCGAGGCTCGAGTTGGCAGAAAAATCTATTTGTACCGATACAACCATTAAGGTGTTACCGGTATACTTTCTGTACCGGTACAACCATCAAGATGTACCGGTACACAGTCCAGCAAAATACAACCCGAGAGCAGCCTAAGTCCATCACTTTGGTGACCTTAGCGCTACTTTAAATACTTCAATTTTCGGGATACGAGCCATAGGTCGGAACACTGTCAACGATCCTCCAGAATATCTGGAAAAACTTGGAACACTGATCAAACACTCAAACCTCGCAATTTGCAAAGGTCCATTGTGTTACATTCACCCCTCCTAAAAGGGAGTTTTGTCCGCGAAACTCAAAAGTAACGCACCTCAAGACTCCATCTAGAAGAGATGGGGATAACGCTCCTGCAAAGCGCTCTCAAGCTCCCACGTGGCCTCTCGCTCCTCGTGGTTGCTCCAAAAAATCTTCACATACGGAATATCCCGATTCCGCAGCTTCCGCACTTCGCAAGCCAAGATCCTCACGGGTTGCTCCTCAAAACTCAAATCATCCCGTAGCTCTACAGGTGTAGCATCCAATACATGAGCCGGGTCGAAGATGTATTTCCGAAGGACCGATACATGAAAGACGTTGTGTACACCCTTATAGGTTCGGTGGTAGAGCAAGTCGATACGCTACCGGGCCTACACGCTCCAAAATCTCATACGGTCCAATAAATCGAGGGCTCAACTTTCCCCGAATTCCGAATCTCCTGATCCCTCTAGTCGGCGAGACCTTCAAGAAAATATGGTCTTAAACTTGTAAAAGGACTTCGTCAATGTATCCACGATCACCCAAATAGTATCATGCCCGGTCTGAGAGTGAGGCAATCCCATCATGAAATCCATGGTGATCTTTTCCCATTTCCACACTGGAATCGGTAGGCTCTGCAATTTCCCCGCAGGAAGTCGGTGCTCAGCCTTCACCTGTTGGCAAGTTAGACATCTAGCAACAAACTTACCAACATCCTTTTTCATCCCGGGCCACCAAAAGAGCAACTTTAAGTCCTTTTACATCTTGTTGCCTCCCGGATGTATAGCATAGGGTGCCCGTTGTGCTTCTTAAAGAATATCCTCTTTAATTCCCGAATTTGCCGGCACACATAACCGTTCACGAAAACGCATCAACCCTTGATGTGACGCACTGGACCTTTGCAAATTGCGAGGTTCGAGTGTTTGATCTGTGTGACGAGCCATCTCAGACTTTCTGAACGGTCGTAGAATGCGTTCCGACCCGTGGTTCGAGTCCCGAGGATTGAGGTTTGAAGCCTAGCACCAAAACCCGAAAAATCAGATTTCTGGTTAGCTCTCGGGTTGCCTTCTGAGGGCTGTGTACCGGTACGGGAGTGATGGCTGTACCGGTATTGCCATCGACTTTGGCCGCTTCTCAGCCAACCCGAGGCTCGGGTTGGGCTGTTTCGCAGGAAGTGTACCGGTACACTTTCCCGTGTACCGGTACACAATGCCTCTGGGCAGATTTCGTGGAGGGGTCTTTTTGCAATTATTGCAAAACCCTTTATAAGTCACCCTAGCCCCTTTGCTGCTCTTTTTGAGCCCTAGCCAGAGGAGAGCAAGGTGAGTCTTCCCCTCTTGGTTTGATCTCCTTTTTGGTGGGTTTTTAGTGGTTTTGATCCCTCTTTTCTTCTCCTTCTTGTTTTCTTTTGGGATTTCTACCATTGGAGAAGGTTGAGATCTTGGTTGGAGCTTATTGGAGGATCAAACTTCAACTCCACTCGGCTTGGGGCTTGGTTTTGGGCATCTTGTGAGGTTAGAAAGCTAAATCTCCCTTTTGGATCAAGTTTTAATATCTTCTTCTAGATGAAACCCTAGATTTTGAGTTTTAGGGCTAAAAATGGGGATTTTTGATTTGTAGCTTCTAGAACCAAATCGATTGGTTTAGAACTTTGATTTAGGTTGGATTTGAAGGAATCTAACTCCCTTTTTGAGATCGAGAGAGATTCGTTAGCTTTCGGTGAGTTTTCTCCAACCTAGCTAGAGAAGCTTAATGTTTGAGCTTAGCTTTGTTCGTGAGCTTTGTTTGACACATGTTTCTATACCTCTAGGATACTAGGAGGCTATTGGACATCTTCGTTGGAGCAAACGAAGGGTTTCGTTTACCATCGGTGGGTTTGGCTTCTTGAATCGGGGCAAAATGGCCCCTATGAGTAAAATACTTGTCTTTTTATGGAAGTAAATGCATTTCTATGCTAAACGGAATTTATATGAATTTTAGAACACTTATAAAGCATGCCCTGTGTATCATAAAAATTTCACTATATAGTAGAGCTATATGAGTAGAATGCATGCATATGGAAAGTGCTTATCTTTGCAAGTTGAGAACATGTCACCCATGAGGATAATGACTAGAAATGTGTACTTGAGAACAAAGCTATCATGCTTGACATAGAGAATAAAAGTGTCATCAAGAGGCACTTGGGAACTAGTAAACATTTAAACTGCAACATAGAGACATATTGATAGGTCATTACGTATCTGCTATATTCCATGTTAGAGACATGACGACATAGAGATTGGCCATCGTGGTACTTGACATATTCCATGTTTTAGACATGAGGACTTGGTACCTGAGACAGATCATTGCTTGCTTGCCATTTGTGCTCATTCGCACATGCTTGTGAGGGTCGCTCCCTACAAGCCGGCACTCCGGAGATAGCCTTCGCGACACATGCTCGCCGTGCGGGATTGGGCGCCGAAGTGGATCGCCGTGGGGGAGGCTCATCCCTAGAGTGGGGATGTTGACTACCACAGGACCATTAGGCACGGCGCAGGCCAGACAGCCTTCGGGTGGGTCTTACATGATTGGGACTTAGTGACAGATCATGCAATGTGAACTTTAAAACGATTAGAGTGGACTTGGACTAGAATGGTATACGATGACATTTTACTATCTTTGTATTGAGGACATTGGATTGGTTGCATTCCTACGCTTATGCATGTCTTACACATCCATGTACATCCATGTTATAGTTGATTTATTACTTATGCAAATCATGCTAAGTGGAGACTCTATGTTATAGTAGGTTATATTTCACTTACCGTTTAATTATTTACATTGTTAGTCACTGACCTTTTCTTGTAGCTTTTGGGCCTTGTGGCGCAGTTCACTGAAGTCAGTAATTGCCCACTGGGAACTATTTTTAATAGTTCTCGCGCCCCTGTTTTCTGGTTTCTTTTCAGAGCCTTCGGCACCGGCGGAGGCACGGGATCGCGGTAAGGGGATCGCTTAGCTAGGTGGTTTGCTCTTTCTTAGCGGTTCTTTGCGGTGAAGGGGATCGCTTAGCTAGGTGGTTTGCTCTTTCTTAGCGGTTCTTTGCGGTGAAGGGGATCGCTTAGCTAACTAGCGAGGAGCGGTTCTCGCTTAGGTGGTTTGCTCTTTCTTTTTGTAGTTGGGAGAGTGAGAGATTTTGTATCCATGTATAGAGACCACCTATGTACCTACTTTTAGCTCTCGTATTTGGGATTTTCTATTGTATTTACTTTATGTTTCATTTAGTGAATTTACAATTTCATCCTTATTTCTTGTTGTAGCATTTAGACATTTATTATGCTCTGATACTCCTAGATGTCTTTTATTATTGCTTTTATTATTGTTGTTTTTAGACGCCTTATATGTTGTAGACATATGGCGGGTCTGGGCACGCGCCGGGCGGGCTTCCGCTGGGTCCCGGGGCGTGACAGATTAATTTGGTATCAGAGCCTAGGGTTGAGTCTTAGGGGACCTAGCAAACCTTAGGCCGGTTGGACTATAGGAAATAGGCTCGTGAGAGACGAGGTCTATTCGACTTGTGAGCGAAAGTATCATGATTGGGTATTATGATAACTCTAAAAAGTTAGAGTTGATTGGAGTGTTTGGCTTCTAACTTCGCGGAGGGTTACGTTGGCGGCCGACAACGTAACATCGGGAGTTAGACGTGGATAACACTTCCTTACTTTCGCATGATTTGGGGTTTGTCTTTTGAGCGGGGATGCGATAGCGTGAGTATTTCTAACTTGCGCTTTTATGATGTTGTAGTGACGATGCCGATTACTCGCTCCCAATCTGCCGGGGCGGACAATGCGGCGAACTTCGAGGAGGTTGAGACCTCCGCTACCTCCGGATCCAGCGAGGTCCGTGAGTTGAGGGGCCAGCTTGCAGCCCTCACCGACCTAGTCACTCAGCAGGCGGAGGCGGCCCGACAGCAGACTGAGGCGGCGCGCCGACAGCAGGCACGGATGAAGCGCCTGGAGGATCTACTTCTGCAGCAGGCAGCAGCTTCTAGGGAGACGCAGGGCCCTACACCGCCAGCACCAGTTGTGGACGTTGCACCGAGAGCGCCGTCCCCCGCGCCCAGTTCTTCGCGTGCGGCGCCTGCGGCTGTACCCCAGGAGGAGGTCTTGGTGGCACCACCTGTGCAGAGGCCCCCGGTTGGAGCAGCTTTCCCTACTTTGGTTGAGGGGGCGGAGCGAGATAGACTGATGGAGCGCCTCAATGAGTTCAGAAGGTGCAGCCCCCGAGTCTTTGACGGCGAGAAAGTCGACCACTGGATCGTGGAGAAGTGGTTGATGCACATGGAGAAGCTCTTCCGCGACACCTTCGTGGAGGAGAGGGACAGAGTTTTGCTCGCCACTCACCACTTGGACGGCGAGGCCTACCGCTGGTGGTTGGACTTTCAGGAGCACCCCAGCACTGACTTGGCATCTATCACTTGGACGAGGTTCAAGGAGCTTCTTCTGGCGCACTACTTCCCGACCAGCGTCAAGAGGAAGATGGAGCAGGACCTGCGCAACTTGCGCCAGGGTGACAGGACTGTAGCCGAGTACGAGAGAGAGTTTTCTCGGCTTCTGCATTGCGTGCCCTTCGTCGTGTGGGACGACGAGGACAAGGCCCGCATTTTCGAGCGAGGGTTGAGACCGTCTATCTTTCGGTTCGTGCAATCCTCTAATCTCCAAACCTACCGGGAGGTGGTGGATCGCGCGCTCATTGTGGAGAGCGGCGCGGCAGAGGTTCAGGAGCAGCGAGATGCTAGGGACAAGGGTAAGGCCAAGAGGCCTGCGGCTGAGGGTGCGAGCCAGACGCACTCTAGGAGGCCGCCGAAGCATCCGAGGAGCCAGCAGCGTGGGCGTGGCTCGGCGACTCACCGTGGAGGTTCCGACCGACGCCGACCTCCCCAGTGCGTGATCTGTGGTGGTCCCCACATTCCACCGCAGTGCCCGCAGCGGGGGGGGAGGTGTTTCCAGTGTGGCCAGGAGGGCCACTTTCGGACCGAGTGCCCGAGGGGATCTTCACCGGCACCGTCGACTGCATCGGCACCGGCTCTACCAGCCGCCAGCCAGGGGACTCCATCGACACAGTACCAGCCTGGGCGACCAGCCGTCCAGCGCCAGGGCGAGGGATCTCGACAGGCCCCGAGTGGGCGTATGTATGCCGCTCAGACTGAGGAGGCGGCAGCAGCCGAGGATGTGGTTGCAGGTATCATTTTACTTGATGGCATTAGAGTTCGTACTTTATTTGATACCGGTGCATCGCATTCATTTATAGATCGGCTGTTTGCCGAGTTGCATGGCATCCCTTTGGTTCCTTTGTTGCATACGGGACATGTAGTTGTACCAAACCACATTTTGGATATTAGAGAGTATAGCCCCAGTTGCCCCATTCGGGTAGGAGATTGGATCATGCCTATAGATTTGCTAGCTTTGCGCAAGCTGGGGGATTTTGATGTGGTCTTGGGCATTGATTGGTTGACCAAGTATTATGCCACGATTGATTGTAAGAATCGCACGGTTACTTTTAGAGAACCTGGGCAGACTGAGGTGGTATTTAGTGGATGCCGAAGTTCGCTGTTTGCGATGACGATCAGCTCGTCTCGAGCTAGGCAGCTGATTAGCAGAGGTTGCGTAGCCTATTTGGCTAGTGTTGTGCTGAGGGGCGAGGATGACATGCCTAGGATCGAGGATATCCCGGTGGTGCGGGAATTCCAGGATGTGTTTCCAGCTGAGCTACCGGGTATGCCTCCTGATAGGGAGATTGAGTTTGTGGTAGATCTCGTCCCTGGGACTACCCCAATCTCAAAGCACCGCCTATAGGATGGCAGCCGGCACGAAGTGAGGAGC
>NC_033621.1:6815357-6958971 GCF_001540865.1 Ananas comosus
CGTTTGTACATTTTTATTTGCGTTTAATTTCCTTTCGTCTTTCTCACGTTTTTTTTTATACATTTTATTATTTTCATTCGACCAATCCCCTTTATCGCTGTGTCTTTCTTTTCTTTTCCTATTCTTCTTCGCGTTCGAGTACGTAACGTAAGAAGGAATAAGGAAGCAAAGGTAAAAAGTTGTGTTTTAGTAGTAACGGAAAAGGTATGTTAGGATTAAAACAGGTGTGTTTTAGTAGTAGCGGAGAGGGTATGTTAAACATGGCAGGTCTTGTAATTGGTGTGTTTATCCCGTGATTATTTATTTTATACGTATTTTCATGTCATTCCGTGTCTAGTTTTATAAGAAACTTTGTTTCCCTTCTTCTTTATTTAGTCTACCTGGTTCTATTGTATACTTAAACATACCTACGTATATACATATATATATATATATATATATATATATACATATACCACTCTTGGATTACTCGTTCAATAGTCCTCTTCGTATGTTATATTTCGTGTTTCTCCGAAGGAAATGAATTTAACAGGAATCTTATTCGGTTGTCTTACTTCGTAGTTCCATAATATTTTCTCAACCGATAATTGATTATAAACAGTATCGGGCTTAGCATTCACATTGACCTGTAAGGGGACATTATTCTTGGATTTACAAATTAAGTCGATAACATCTCAAAGTAATCGTTTTCTAAAGAGAAACTAGTTTGATTTGGAATTTAATTTGATAGGAAACCAACATACTTAAGGTTACTCGATTTTAGTACGTTATAATTGTTTAAGTATAACCAGTATATGGAAAAATAGATAAAATAAAAAGTTAGATAGAAATCCAAACAAATACAAAAAAATAAAAAGTTGAATAGAAATCAAAAAAAAAAACACAAAAAGGAAAGATCTAAATAAATAAACAAATACTCTTTTATCTACGCCGCCTTCTTTGGTTGGTTTATTGGGTCTAGTTACCTCAAACCTTATTTAGAAAACATTTTTATCTCAAAATCGTTATTAAACAGACTCATCACGTACCTAATATAAGTCGATAAATGTTTACTTAGAAGCGTTAGGTTATAATTTTAGTTTGTTTTATATTTTATTGAAAATGGGTCCTTAGGAAGAAACCCCCCTTTCTTTTTTTTTTTGGTTTATTTACAGAATTAACTTTTTTTTGAACTTTTTTTTTTTTTTTCTAGTATTTAACACTCATTTTTATTCACCTACGAGTCTGCTTTCGGCATAAATTAATCCTCGTACGTGAGGATACTTGGTTCTCCTGTCAGCTTCGGTTTAAAGAAAGTAGATAGTAGTCACGGTTCTTTTATGTAATTGTTTTAATCATGATTTATGTCACAATTTCTCTTTAATATTAATTTTTCAGTTATTCGTTGATAGTATCGTTTGTCGCCTTAGTTAATATTATATTACCACGTGTTTTTTCATTCCGAGTCAGTTCATGCTAGTCGTCATGACGAGTATTCATTTGCCATCATCATTCTTGTTGTTTGGTGTGTGACATCCGTCCTTCACGCCTTGTTGTTTCCTATTCTTACCATCCCTTTACCGACGATTCGTCATCTAATGGCAACCTCTCTTTACACACGTTAGTGATTCTTATTGTTATCATCTCTCACCAACGGATATTCATCCGGCAGGTTTGAAGGTGGGCAAGCTTCCGTTTTAAAAGGTGTGAAAGGAGATGAATAGTAGTATCGGAATTTCTTTTCGTTCTTTTAGTTCTTCTTTGTCGTTCCTTATTTACTTTTACTTCATTATTATCCTTTTATTGTTACATCGTTGTGAATTAGACTTTACTTCTATCCTTATCATTTGAATTCGTGTTGGTTTATTTCACGTTTTTTTTTGAAAATTTTGACCAACGGGTGTTGACTAGGCAGGGAGTCGATGAGGTAATTTCCTTTTAAAATAAAATTTTTCAGTTATTCGTTCTTGGTATGGTTTGTTATCATATTTAATATTATATTAACAAGTACTTTTTACTCCGTTTTCCCCAACCCCTTTCTTCTCTTGTTAAGTTTGTTAGAAATTTTGTTACCGTTTTTCGTATTCTGAGTCAATTCCTCCCGCCCGTTGTGACGAGTATTCGTGTCCCGTCGTTATCCTTGTCGTCCCATGATATCTTTCCGTTTCGCGTGTTGTTGTTTCCCATTCTTACCATCCTTTACCAACGACTCGTCATCTAATGGTAACTTCCCTTTGCACACGTTAGTGATTCTCGTTGTTGGCATCCTTCGCCAACGGATACTCATCCGGTGGGTTTGAAGGTGAGGCAAGTTTTGAGGCGAACAAGCTTCCGTTATAAAAGCTGTTAAGGGAGATGAATAGTAGTATGGGAATTTCTTCTCGTTCTTTTAATCTTTCTTTGTCGTTCCTTATTTACTTTGGTTCATCTGTAAGTTCTCTATCGGTAGTATCATACGTCCTTTAATCCGCTTTAGTTTTATGGGCTCTCTACAGTGAAGTTCTCCGTCAGTAGTATCATACTTGTTTTTATCCGCTTCCGTTTCATAGGCTCTTTGCTGTTTTGTAATAATATTTGGTGTGTCTTGTGTCGACGTTTCTTGTTGTTTCCTGGATGTCGGTCGTTCATTTATACTCTTTGTACTAACAAATGGAGAAGACGTATTGTACGTCCCCTTTTTCCATGTCTAGTATCGATGTTTCTCGTTGTTTCTTAGGTGTCAGTCGTTCCTTTATATCCCTTGTATTAACAAAAGAAACAACATTTTGTACGTCTTCGTTTTTTCGATGAACGACTAAGGTTAAAAAAAAAAAAGAAGCAGTTTCGTACGACTTCCTTTCCGTTATCCGTTCTCCTCATTTCTTGGATGTTGGTCGTCCTTGCTAAATCATTTCCGTCGTCGTTGTACTGTTTTTAGTACTTTAGTTTCCATTATTTTTTCTTGTTGTATTTGACGAAGGTTCTTTCCACTTTTCGAGGTATCATTTAGTCGTGTATCTTTGGTATGGTTTGTTGTATGTACTTACGTACGGTTTTAGTTACCTCACTTCTTCGCGTCTAGGCCTTCATTTAATCTGGTGGTTTTCGTATGGTTTGTTGGATCCGTTTAAATCGGCCTTTATCAGATAAGTACTCATATCTCTTTTTAATTCTTGTTTTCAACTATCCGTTCCATGTCTGTAAAACGAGTCAGAAGGGGATAAATAGTTCGTAACTAACCTAGTCGTTGTTACAAAAAAAAACGGAGTCTTCACAGTCTTGGTTTATTTGACGTCTTGTCTACTCCTCGCGACCAACGAACGTCTCGTCCGGTAGGTATCGCAGGTGTGACAATTAATTCTTCCCGCTTAAGGGTGCCTTGATAGCTTTGGTTGAATGTGAGTCCCCTTCATAGTAGTATCGTACGTGTTTCTACCTTTTGATTTTTTAAACAAAAGGAAAAGTAAGTCACAGGAAACTTATTTGCCTATAAAATGTAATCACAAAGCTCCAAAGTGGGTGGGTTTCAAAAATAGCTTTATATTCGACTTTCTAATCTTGACTTCCAAATGAAAATGTTTCTCAGCAAAAGAAAAAAAAAGAAAAGGGAGATCCCAGGAACCTTATGGGTGAATAAAACGTAGAAACAAAACTTCACTTCCGTTTCATTTCGTAAATGGAAAAAATGTTAGGGAAGTCGTACCAAGCTGTCTCTCCCACCCTTTTCTCTCTTCCCTTTTTTTTTTCTGAACCGGATCTCGAGCGTTCCAAAAACACAAAGAAAAGAAAGTTTGCCCAAGGTAATCATTCCCAAGGCTGTATGGTGGGGGCTTGATGTTTCTGGTCGGTTATCATGTACCGTTGAAAATGTTTGGAGTATTCCTGTTGTATATGATTTTGTATCCCTGGCGTGTTCCCGCTTCAAAAAAAAGGTTCGGTTGAAAGCTTGGCATCCGTTGGTCGAGTCCGCGGTGTTCGGCTTTTCCGATGGTCAAGTCCGCGGCGTTCGACTTTTCCGACGGTTAAGTCCGCGGAAGTTCTCAAAATCGAATATGACTGAAGTGATACATCCGGTTTAAGTACTGTAGTATTACCTTTAAAGTTCTGTTTTGTTTTAAGTAAATCGATAAAATTTGTAACTCAACGATGAAATATGGAGATAAATGTACTAGTCTGTATATATATATTTCGTTATTGTAAATGGTGGTAGGCGTCGCGGCGCGGGGTGGAGAGGCTACGGACACTTCGCGAGACGCTAGCGGAGCCGTAAAGCAGTTTGTCCCGCGCTCGCAATCCCTCTCCAACGTCTAGATCTTCCCCCCCCCGCGCGCTCCCCGTACTCGTCCGCGGCCCGCACCCAGTACGCGTGTACCGTCGCACCCGCCCGGGCGGACGCGGCACCTAAACGTCCTGGAGGCGCGGGATCCCCGCTGTCCCCTTCCTCCATCCTTTTCCCCGCGACCTCCGTTCCACACTGACGCCCGAAACGCCTTGGTGTCTCCTGTCCTTCCGCTATCTCCTTCCTCCGCCCGTCTCCGCGCGTGCCCGGACGAGCTCTTCTTTGCTGTTTGTCCCCCTGCGATTTCTTGCTATATTTCGAATACCCGTGGTTCGTCCGGTGTACACCGCGGCCGCTCCTCTTCCTGCTGCTACCGGTACCCATACGATCCCATCCGCTCATGCCGCGTGCGCGCCTCCGCATGGCGCTGCCGGTGGCGTCTCTCTCCGCAACCCTGTGCCACGTGTGGCCTTTCGATCCCGAGGACGGTGTGGCACGCGGGCGCGCATGCCCATCCCTCGTTGCGGGGTGTAGGGCGCCGGAGTCCTCTGTCCCAGGCCCTCTGCGCCTATCCCGCTGTGCGTGGGGAGGGCTCGTGGGTGCGTTGCGCCCCGCTCGCGCCTCGTGGGTGCGTTTCGTCCCGTTCGCCCCCCGCGGCTCTCTCGCGGTGCATCCGGTGTCATTTTGACTCGGAAATTATATACATAACTATGAATCGAGATTGCTAGGCTGTTCTCCATAGACTAAGTCTCCCGTGCTCAAGCTAAGGACATACGACGCTTAAACACGTCCATACCTCCCTTTTTAACAATCGAATGTCTTCAGTCGTAGGACGGGACACCGTCCTTTGGTCCAACCCGGCTCAGTACAAACTTTACCGCGTTACTGTTCAGTACAAGTTTCACCGCACTCTAATCAACCGGTTCCAACTCAGTATTAGCTCTGAGTACCGCGACACAGATATACAAAATTCACTTAATTAATGTATAAAGATTGTTAAACTTGTAAATCCTAATTACTAATCGCGGTTGCTAGGCTGTGAGACTTGCATGGTATATTTGGATGAAACTTTTCAATATAGATTTGAAACGGGAGTATACAGTTCTTTTTAATACAGATTTTAAACGGGAGCATACAGTTCGATTTACGTTTGAAAAAATTTATTTTCCCTTTATTTCAACGGGAGAAAAAAAAAAAAAAAAGCTCTCTCTCTCTTCGCCTCCGGTGCCCATTAATTAGCACCTTGATCACGGTCAGTAGTTATTTATTTAAACATAAAAACAATAACGATTGAGTGTACGTTTGTCATGGTATAACAAACGAATAAGTTAGGTTAACTATGTTAGTTTACTTATTTAGGTGTCTGTACTTATTGTTTTCGTCTAATGTACGCTATTAACCTTTTTGTTTTGTAGTTTTCATTTAATGTAGATCATATATAGAATCAAAACTAACCAGCTGCACTTGACTCGGACTTAGGTTAGATACCAAAAGAACAGGTGGACTTTCCGAAATCGTTCTTATAGTAGTCTTTACCTTCCCAAACTAGGCTTCTGGCTAAGTGGTTAGGATAACTCTGAGCCTAAGACCGATGGGTCCCTTCGTTCCGGCTGACGGGACCAGCCTGGTTTCAATTTAAGTTTCACTTAGTTTGGGCGCCCTTTGTGCTTGTGTAGCGGGAACAATTCCTGGAATCTCTTCTCGAACAAGAGTCCCAAGCTGCACTGCTTAGGTTGTATTTCCCTCGGAAGATAGTGTCAGTTCTAGAGCCAGCGTGCACCCACTTACACACCACCCAACTCTGGTACTCCACGTTGTAGTTCTGCTCGGTAGCTCTGTGGATCCCACAACTCTGGCCCCTAGAATGAACGTAGCTAATTCCAGTGAAAGCTAGGTTTGAACAACCTACACAAAGGCCCGAACAGATCCGGCCTCTTCTCCTTTAGGAGTCCAAAGCGATGAAAACCTAGAAACGTGTGCTTGGGTAATTGTTTGTGATGTCCTTGTATTTGTGTATCAATTAATCACTATGATGATGTATACATGTTTCTCGAAACATGCATCGATCCCTGGGTTAACGTTGATGAATTGGGATCATTGAGTTTACTGTCTCTTCTCGCTACATAATTTAACGAATGGTGCTCTGTAGAGTAGCCGCTGTGTTTTCAGAACCTCTCCTGATCCTAGCCTTCGCTTACGTTTTCCTCTCCACTGATTTTCTTCTCGTTTCTCCTCCTAAAATCGACGGTAAAATACAAAGGACTTCGAACATCCAGTGACGTCTTCTTTGATTACTTTGAACTTACAACATCGATCAAAAACTACTACCTTTTCACCGACCCCACAATACTCATGTGTATCTTCTTCTCCTACACCCCTGAACCAAAATACTATTCCGAAGCTTTTCTAGTAGTATACTATCTCGGAACTTTTCCAGTATGAATTAAAAAGGATTTTTTCTTCGTATCAAACTTTTCGAAATCATTCTTAATTAGCCAGGAACAAGACTACACCAGCAACACATTGATTTTTTCATTAATTTATAGTGATGCCACTGGAATAGTCTCATGCTTTTTATTATTTTATACGCCGCCGGCTGACACATTACTTCCAACTTAATCAGGATTTACACATGCTTCTAGTCACAAGAGATCACTCTCGATTAGTTAAGTTCCTTTCCTAAACCCCAACAACACCTCCCGGAATTTTATCAAAAGAGAATAAGTCATATTAAAGTCGTGCACATTCTTTCAACCACCGAGGTTATTATTATGAGAAGCTATCTTTAATTTATAAGCGACGATAAGGATATCACGTTGAACCAGCGATATATGTAAAGTTTATTTATAAAATTAGGGGTTTGAGGACGCATATAAAAACGTTAAGTGAGGAACTGGAAATTTTTTGTTAGATTAGAAAGAACCTTTTACTGCTGAAATTAGAGTGGATATTTCACCGAATATATAATTTTTTTAATGAGCATATTGAGTCAAATTAATAATCGAATGTTTATCACTATCTTCCAGCAAAGTAATTTTTATCGAAGAAAAAAAAAAAGACATTCTGAGTTTGATTTAACGTTATATATACTGTCAAGTATTAAATTCACAAATTCATTTTTTCAAATCTCTGGTTTAAAATTATAATGTGTCTAATTGATGGATATTAATCAGAATTGGGTCGGCTTCTTTAGTTAATTGACGTACACATATAAATTCATCTACAAATATCACTTCTTTTCCTGATGGAGTACTTCTTTAATGGGCAAACCGGATTTAAGATCTTTTTACGAAAAACGTCTTATCCAAAACCAAACTTCTAAAACTAATTTTCGACATCACACAAACTGATTTAAATTTATATATCTTTCATAAAAAGACTTCACTTAAACATTTTGACAAACCATTTTAAAAAAATTACAAAGTAGTTGCAACCCCTTTGCAAGATGGCTTTCTTCTTTTCTGTATTTTTGTACTTTATTTTTTTCTTCATCTGATGCATCCTCTTTTATTTTTTCCCCTTCGCTTTCCTGCTTCTTTTTGTTTCCAAAATATTTTTTCCTCTACTTTGTTCTCTAAGTTTTTTCTCTCACTGATTTTGCATTCTCTTTTTTATAGAAAAGCATGAGGGAAAAAGTAGTGCGTGGGCTCGCTCTTCTTTTCCCCCTTTCAGTTCTTTTCACCTTATCTCTACACCCACACCCCCCCTTCCTGTTTGTTCCATTGCCTTAGTTTATTGTCCATACTTTTCAACTGGATTCCTGAAGAAAATATATGGTTTGTACTTATGTAACTAAGCCTCTTTAGAAGCCATACAAAGGAGCTATATGTAATATTTTTGCTTTGATCCCAATGTATTTTTCATCTCCAACTTGCTCACATTTTTACATAATTTACTTGGGACTTTCGACTTACCTGTGTTCCTTATTGCGCCTCCTCTTAGTGGCGCCTGATTTATTCAGTTCATATTTTACCTCCTCTATGCTTTACCTCCCGTTTATTTCCTGCTGTTTAGATTTCATAATTCTGATCTAGATTACATCAGGGTATTTGATGCGTATAAAAGGTTTAAATTCAGCTAATGTTTCTCTGGCCTATGAATGCAGATAAGGATTCTAAATCCTGAATTTAAGTTACAGAATTCAATATCTAGCTGAATGGTTTCTGCGGTATGCATGTGGGCTTTTATGCATTTAGCATTACTAATCAAGTAGTTTGATTCTGAATTTTTTACTAGAATTATAAATAGTCTACCTGAATTCTGACTTAACTAAGTGAATGCTACATTCGAAGTTGAGAATTTGGAATTTAGGAGTGCATTGAACTATTTGCTGTCCATAACAGTTTCAGATTCAGAGATCTTTGAATCGCAACAAGTGTTTTGGTCCATATGATGTTTCTCTGCCCTCAGACCAGTGTATTTAATTTCCCTATGTTCTTCGTGGAATGCCGAAGTTCCTAGCTAGATTATCGATTACCTAGATCGTTCTGAGTTCTAGAATCTGTTACCTTAAATAGTGAATATGAATTCTAAACAAAGTATATTTGTTTTCCTTATATTCTGCGTGAAATTCGAAACTGCATTGCTCAATTCTGGATTCCCATGCTGTGATGACCTACTCCTCAAATACCAAATGATTGCGATAATTGACAAAGGTCCCTACCTTCTTGGTTAGTGATGGTGGTATTTTGGATGGCATATTCTATAGGCAACCAGCCACTTTTATTTGTGCTCTGAATACTTTCGGTATGCATGTGGGTTTTTATGCAATTGACATTACTAACCAAGCAGGCTTTGGTTCCAAAGTGATAATATTTGATAACTAGGAGAGTCTGAGCAAACCATATATCTTTTTCGTATATTCTTCATGGAATCCTGAATTGTTTACTTGAATTCTGAATTGCCTACCTGAACTCTAACTTATCAACGTGAATGCTAGATTCGGAATTGAGAAATTAGAATTTAGAGTTGCGTCAAACTATTTTCTGTGTATAAACGTTCCGAATTCAGAAATCTGATTTGAATCACAATAAGTCTTTTGATCCATATGAAAGGTTCGAATTCAAAATGCTGAATTCTGGCAGCAGTGTTCCAGAATTCTAAATTATGGATTCTCAAAGGTTAGAATTACACAAAAAAAAAATGGAAATCAGAGTTCAGGTTCTTAAATTTTGAATTCTGAACTGTGCCTTGCAGAATTCAGAATACAAACCTTAAAAGGTTAAAGATTAAAATAGTAAAATACCCAATTCGCAATCAGTGTTGGCCAAAATTTTTTATTATTGGTAGTTGCAAGAGCTGCAGGTTATGCAAATTTCGTTCCTGCTTCGTCCATATGAAAGGTTCGAATTTAAAATGCCGAATTGTGGCAGCATTACTCTAGAAAAATTCCAAATCCGAATTTAGGTTTTTGTATTTCGAATCCTAAACTATGTGTCTTACAGAATTCAGCATTCAAACCTTAAAAGGTTAGAGGTTAAAAGGTTAAAATACACAATTCGCAATCCGTGTTTACCAAATTTTTTTTTATTATTGGTAGTTGCAAGAGCTGCAGATTTTGCATGTACTCTTATGCAAATTTCGTTTCTGTTTCGGGCTCAAAATTCAACTACACAATTCAGATTCCAGGTAGGGTCGCATATTTAATCTTTATATATCCTTAATGGACAATTTCATTTCCGAGCATCAAATTGAGCTTTTTATATGTTTTCTGTGAATTCTTCAGCTGTTTACTAAAAAAAATTTTCCCTTATTGAATTTGTTCTCTTTTTTTTTTTCCTCTTTAGATTTTTTTGTGGGATCTTGATAAATTTCATCGGTATCAATTACCTTATGTTTCGAATTCCAGGTAGCCGAATTCTACAGGAATCGAGCCTATCTTCTACTGCTTTCCTGGTATCTGAATTCTACAGGACTCGAGGCTTACCTCATGTTTCGAATTCTAGATAGCTGAATTCTACAGAACTTGAGGCTATTTTCTGCTGCTTTCCAGGAAGCTGACTTCTACAAGCCTCGAGGCTGTCTTCTACTACTAATTCGAGTGTTGGTTTTTAGCGCAATTTTTGATTATTCGCGGCTCCAAAAGGTGCAGGTTTTAATTCCAGGTTTTATTTTCTTGCATATGGCTGATTTACATGTGTGAGACTTAGAATACAGGTAAAAAAAAGGTCCAGTTAAATGCTGGTTTGTTCATGCTGATTTTTAACTGGACCTTTTTTTACCTGAACAGTCAAAATCAGTATTTTTTAAATCAACATATTTTAGGCCCTCTCTAAAAAAAGGTCCAGTTAAAATCATCATTTAACAAAATCAGCCTTTGTTAAAATGCTGATTTTTTTCTTTACAATTAGCATTTTTTAGAATGCTGATTTAGATCGGCAATGCTAAATCAGAACTTTTATCTAAATCAGCATTTTTTTTAGATTAGCAATGCTTGATCAGCTTTGCTGATTTAGATCAGCAATGCTAAATCAGCATTTTTTTTACAATCAGCATTGCTGATCTGATATAAAGCATTTTTTGCAATTAGCATTTTTGCAATTAGCATTTTTTAGAATGCCGATATAGATCAGCATTGCTAAAAAATGCTGTTTTTACAGTACAGTTAAAATGTTGTAAAAATCAGCATTTTTTTCCAATCAGCAAAGGTCCAATTAAAATAAGCATTTTTTAGGAGGGGGGCCTCTATAAAAAAAAGTCTAGTTAAATTGCTGATTTTTTTAAATACAGTTAAATGCTGATTTTTTACATGCATCATATAGGTAAAAAAAAGGTCCAGTTAAATGTTGATTTATATGCTTCTAAGTCTCCTACATGATTTTTTTACATGATTTTTTACATGATTTTTCTAAGTCTAACACATTTTTTTTACTTCGCTTGATTTCATGATTTTTTTACATGCTATTTACTATGGAACTTTTCATCTTTCTTAAAAGCATTGATTTCCCATAGAACTCTTGTCACGCCCTGGGGTCCCTTTAGGTTAAACACACCGCGGAAATTTTTTTTTTTTTTTTTTTGAAAACCTAACCCCAGGGAATGCCAGATCCGCCACAAATACAGGGAATCCACTGTTCACGCGCACAGAGTCTCCCCTGTATTTGCACGGCGTCGCACAAGTACAAGAAGTAACCCAGGTACAACCACAAATGAATATAGAAACGACTATGCAATCATTCATTCACCATTCACATCACAGTTATATATTCAAGATTTAAACATAAATCTACAGAAAATTCTTTTGAAAACTGTTTTCTACACGAAACCTTTATTCTTTAAAAACGCTACCACGAGGGGTAGAAAATCTTTTATTTACGAAAACTACGAATCCTTTTTATTACATTTATAAAGCCAAATCAAAATATGATAGTTAACTGAAATATCCAAAAACTGAATCATATAAACTATCTAAGCTATATCAACAGGATAGTAGGGGTAGAAACTAAACCGAATAACCTGGATCGAAAGCTCTATCGACCGCTACGTACGTATCTCACGTCTCGTCTCAACCCTCACCGCCCGCGATACCTGAAAAATAGTGAGGGAGGTGAGAACATGTAAACATGTCTCCCCTCCCAGTGGGTACCGCAAGCCGATGAAGGCAAAGAGTACTCACCGGATCAGGAAGAGCTAAACAACAGTACGGGTCAGTAGAAAATACAGTAGCAATAATAATGAATGAAAGAGACATGTATATGAAAGAAAGTACAACTACCGCTACTGTAATGAACAACTGAGTGTATACATGTAACAAGACTATAGTAGCAAGACAATGTAACGAAAGAACTACAAGTATGTATGCATCAACCACTACTATAGCTATATACAACAACCGGACAAGTAGTCCAACAGTACCCAATCTAAACCGCCGTGTCGGTCTAAGGACCTCAGGCAAAAGCCACAACCTGCTCGCACCTGGCATGTAACCCTAGCACAAAGAGAACACCGCTGGGCTCACGGGTCGGATGTACGACCACTTTTCCGGAAAAGAACACCCTCCTGCGGGGGATCAACCCGCTGGTGTACGTGAAATGCACTCGAGCTGTGGCGATCAATGCGGATATGATCAATAGCCAAATGTCGGCAACCAGCCGACAATCACCGCCCCTCGGGGCAAACCGACCAATAGGTCATCAAACTATATAGAAGCACAAGAACCGACTACTCAGGTCAACTAAGAGGGAACAACTCAACATCCTACCGAAGGTATACAAGCACTGACTACTAATGTCAACTAACATATATGCACGACGAACCGACGAATAGGTCACCAGAGTATATCAATAGAATCCCGAATTACCGTCGGCCACTAGCCGACAATCCAACCCCTCAGGGTACACCGACCTCATAGGTCATCAAACGACAGGACTCACGAAGCTGACTGACTAGGTCACAAATATGCCAAATAGTGGAACTGTGTAAACTATAATCATCCGTCGGTGCTAACCGACAATCCCACCCCTTAGGGTATACCGACCTCAAGGGTCATCGAACGATGTACGAGAACCGACCAATCAGGTCACCGAAACGAAGTACGAGAACCGACCAACCAGGTCAACAGATACGGAATGCAACAACCAACCAACTAGGTCAACAGATACGCATGTAGATAGAACTACTCTACTCCTACTCAGGATACTAAGCATGCAAACAACGAGTAGAGTATAACGAATAAACAAGGGTGCAAGGCTCAATATACTATGCGATAGTAACAACAGAAGAGTAAGGGTAAGAAACCATCACCAAGCGTGCACCACTGTACCGACGTCGGATCGAAGTACCCACCTGTAAAGATGTCGCGTCTGTCTCCTGACTGCAAAAGAATGTCGACAGGACCTATAAAGGGTCCACCGGGTTAGTATCTAACCCACAACTAATAACCACAGTATCCACAACCCCACAAACAATTTCACGAAGATTGGTTTCCCAATACCGATTACCGTAACTCGCCGGAAGTCCCGAAAACCATACCGGGACGCCGTCGGGACCCACTAAGTGTCCCGAAACTCACCGACTCGTGCCACGAGTCACCTGCTGCACCAGAACACTCCGATTTGGATGTTTTGGCAGCAAACACAAGATAACAACACTACACAATTATCACCGGATAATTGTACGAATCCGGGTTCCCGGAATGTCTATTTCGACACCGGAACCCACCGTCGCTTACCCATCATCACCGAACCTACAAAATGATGATGGTGACTAGCCAACAAGGCTCAGCGACCACACACAAGACAACCAAACCACGTCGGAAGAAATCCAAACCGAAACCGCGTTCTTTCGGCGAATTTTGCCGAAAAACGCACCGAAATCGACTCTTCGATTTCCGCAAAAGCTAACGGATCGTGGACAATCAGTCCAGAGGTCAAACACACTCATACACACTGTCCACAGTGGCCCTAGGTGTGCACAATTGCACAAAAGTCCCTCTAATTACATAAAATCCTATCATTTTATATAATTTGAGCGATCAAGTGGCTCGTTCACGCAAACCGAGGACTTCCAAAGTCCGCAGAGACACGTACTGACAGGTCTCGACGTACCGGAGGCCGTGCTCATGATCCGGAGCACAACGGCTCGCTGTGGGAAGCGCGGGAGCAACCCGAAGGTTCAGCGAACAGCGCGCAGCCATGGAAAAATGCACCGAACAGGGCTAACCAGACACTGCTGATCCAAGGTAAGGTGAGCACTGTGATCAGCACTGACCAACGATCACCGTGCTCACCTCCGGAGGCATCGGAATAGCCTCGGATCGCCGAAAACGCACGCACAAACATAGAACAACAGCCAAAAAGGCTCCACAGGGTCGACACCGCAAAAATAGCTGAACGGGGCCTTCTCGACAGAAACCAAGGTGAGCACTATGACCAGAAACTTGCCAGGATCATCGTGCTCCCTTCCGTAGAGGTCGGGGAGGCTCGGGAAGCTCGGAACAGTAAACAACCCACAAACAGCCCTATTTCGGGCTTGGCCGGAGCAAGCTTGCTCCGGCCAGCTTCCGGCGGCACGGCGGCGCGGGCGGTGGCTAGGATTGGGTGCGGGGGAGGGAAGGAACAGGGTGCTCACCTCAGGTGGCGACGAGGAGCGGCGGCGGCGACGGCGGAACCAACCGAGCCCGCACCAGGTTCGGCTCGGGTACAGGGTGGCACGCAGCTCTCGGCGGCGGCCGGGGCACCTCGGGCCGACGGCGAGGGGTCGCCCGAGGTCGGAGGATAAGGAGGGAGGCAGCCGGCGAGGGCGGCGGCAACCCGCGGCTCGGGCGCGGCCACCCGAGCTTGGCTCGGTCTGGAGATCGGGGCGGCGGCGCCCACGGCGCGCGGCGGCGGCGGCGACCTCTCCGGACGGGAGGTGGGGGTGCCAGAGGCCGCGACGAAGGCCGCAAGGATGGAAAAAGGGTGGCTGCGGCGCGGGGGTGGAGCTACCAGGTCTGCTCGGCCCGAGCAGACCTGGGGCAGCTGCAGGGTGGTCGCAGCGGCGGCGGCGGCCCACAGGGGCGACGGCAGTCGGCAAGGAGGGATGCCGGGGCTCCGGGGAAGACGGCGGGAGCCGTCTCAGGCGGCGGCGGCGCACGAGCTGCTGCTGGAACTCGGCTCGGCCGAGCCTTGTCCCAGGCGGCAACAATCGGCCTGGGCGGCGCTAGGCGATGGCAACGGTCGGTGGGGATGCTAACCGGAGCACGGGGCGACACCGGCGGAGGGTCTGGAGGTGGCGGCAGTCTCGAGCTTCCTCACAACCCGAGAGAAGAGAGAGAGAGAGAGAAAGAAGGTGGCTCCGGCGGCGGCTGGCCGGCCGGGGCTCAGTTGGCGGCGGCCGGGGGCGTGCACAGTAGGTGCAGGGAAGAGGGATGGAGGTAGCAGGGAGCGGCTAGGGCAGCAGGGTTAGGGTTTCCAAGGTGAAACCCTAGAACAAGCTTAAATACCAAGTGCAATTTGCAAAAAGGTCCACCAAATCTCAGTATTTACTACTGAGTCCCTCACAGCGCGTGTAAAACGCGTGAACACCCCTCCACGTGCGATCTCACGCGAAACGGTACATAAAATATCGCGACTTTTGCGAAATTACTGTTTTGCCATTACCGACCTCTCCTCGATCAACGCGCAATCTACGCAGATCCGTCCGTCAGATTTGCGAACGGATCGCACAAGTGCGATCAGCACGACGGAGACAACAAAACTACCATTTTGGTTCATCTCGATCGGTCGCGGATTCGCGACGAGAACCGCTCCAACTCTCCAATAAAGGAAACTACGCACAAATACATATAAAACATGTATTTTTGGATTTTCTCGAAATCCGTGCGTCAAACTCAAAATCCGCCAGCGCCAATAGTTCCAGAATAGCTGAACCGGTCGAAACGAGCTATTGGACTGCTATGAACGGAGTTCGATACGAGCCTGAAGCCAACTTCACAACGTGGCTTCACCGGAAAAACCAAGTTACTATTCACTTAAGTGAAAAATAAAGATCGCGTAACTCCTCCGTTCTAACTCGTTTTCTCCTGTAACTTGACGAGTGCTTATGTAATTAAATTACACACATAAACATCGTCAATAGAGAGTTTAGTTGCACTGTCAAAATCTCAGTCCTTACAACTCTCTAATGGGGCCCTTTTTTTAAAGATTCTATGTAATTTTTTTTTTGCCTTTTCCTATATGCTTTCATCCTTCGTTTTTTCTTGCATTCTCAGATGTAAGGTCTTGATATTACCATGAACCCTCTCATTAGATTCTTTTTTATATTCTGTGTATATTATTTTGCTTCTTTTTTTACTCCAGCGTCGGTAGTTATTTACAATGGAGTATATTTGGTTCTGCAAAAGAAAAGTATATTAGGCCTTACCTATGTATAAGTTTTCAAACTTTCTACTTGCTAAACTGTTGTAGCTAAGCTGATGTGTTTTGCAATAATTTGTAAATATTGATTGAAAAAGGGGGTGAATGTTGGTTTTTTTTGTTCTTTTTTTTGTGTGTGTGTGTGTTGACCTTATGTATTAGCCTTTGGGTTAGGTTGGTTTGACCTTGCTCTTGATTTGCTCATAAACTGATACATCTTTCTCTACTTAAAAAAATTATCAAAAAAACAAAAGTAGCTTTTTAAGTTGGGTCTTCTTTAATTCTTGATTTTGTTACTAGCATATCAAATTGAGCTTGAAGCCTCATTTTCTCACTCTTCTATCTATCACTCCAGACTATGTTAATTAGTACTTTGTATACATTATTTGTTATAACTAATCTGATTGTTGTGCCTTTTCCCAAACATTTTTATGATCTGTTAGTGAAAATCTGATATTAAGGGACTCCAAATGCAGAAAAAAAAATAAAGAGACCCGGCTTGGAAATTGAATTTCAGTTTTTCAATTTTTCTTTGTTAAACACTCCATTTAGTAAGATTCCTGCTTGCAAAAAAGAAAAACATAAAATACAGCTTCGTAGCCACAGCCATCTTTCTATTTTTTTTTCATTAATTGGGCATGTTTAGTTTGTACTTTATGGAACGACTGATTTGTTCATTTCCATACTCATTCATGTATATTGTTTGGTGTGACTTTCGCAAACTTATTTAATGTAGAGCTTTCATTTTTCTTGCAAGCCTTCATTTTATACTACTAAATGTTCTACTTGCATAGTTCTAGCATGTGATGATTCGAATAATTGCTTGATGTTTGAACAATTTCAACCTATAGAATTTAAGAAGACAGTTGTTTTCCAGCTTAATTTGTGATATTTTTTTCCCCCTAATCTTTTGAGCATGTATGTTATCACTTCTGGTTTACAAATTTATTTTTTAACACAATTCGTTTGGGTGTAAGTACCTAAAAAAGGTCGCATATCTTTCCTTTCTTCATTCTGAGGTGCTTCAAGCAAACCAAGCTGAAGATTTGCTTGAGTTCCTTTACATAAGATGGATGATAAATTGCATGGTTGAAAATTTATAGTGTATGCTTTTTCAAATTTGCACGGGTGAAAATGCAAAACAGTAGTATAAAATAACTCCTTATTCAAAGGGCACTAAAGGAGAGAAAAAACAAATATATATCTTCTCCATCTTTGTACAAGTTATGATGATGCTCATCCTGAATATCAGATGATTTCGGTGGTTCCATGGGACCACAGCCTTCGTAATTAGTGATGTGGACACTATGGATGGCCTACTTTGTAAGCAACCAGTGCTTCTCATCTGTTCTACGAGTGATTTGGTTCTGATGGTACTAAGGCAAAGAAAAAAAATGTTGTTGTGGATCCGATCAGTGCTTAATAAATAGGGAAGGCCTGAGCAAAATGTATGTACCTTGCCTGCCAAGTTTTATTCTTAGTACCACTCTGTACTTTTTTTAGATTCGAATAGTTCAGTACTTCGTGATTGTTTTTCTTAAAGTTGGAGCTTAGTTTTTTTGTGTTGCGGCTTCTGCTTTCTATTTATATAGTTCAGTGCTTCTTGATTGTTCCACCTATATATTTTGTGGATTTCTCAATGCTACAGCGGAGGACGTTTGGTTCTGAAGGCGAAAGGTATATTAGCCCTTTTAATTAGTTTAAAGCATGATAGTTATTGACAATGGTGTATATTCGGATATTCGGTTTTGCAGAGAAAAGGTATATTAAGTCTTGCCTGTGTGGAAGTCTTTGCTAAACTGTTGTAGGAGCAAATAGCTATCTTGCCTCTATTTTTAATGTTGATTTCTTTGTTACATTTAGAGGACACTTGCATTTAATCAAAACTTGATGGTATTTAGATCTAAGCTTTCATTCTTACATGTGTGGCAATCTCAACCCCTTTTTTCCTCTTATCCAAAGAACCTATTGCAATCATTTGATACTTGAATTGAAATGCTAGCACCTCTATAACTTTTATTTGATTGCTTTGTAATTCTCTCAATTATAGATTGGATTCGTGTGGCCTGTGTAGTTCAGACTATTCATTATAAGTAATGTTACTTTACTAATGCATATAATTTTTATTTGGTGATTTTGTGGTTCTCTGAAATTATTGATTGTATTTGTTTGACCTATATAGTTAAAATTGTTTATTATAAGTTAGTTCGGGGTTTTCTTTTAGCCTGTTATGGACTATCTTTTATTGGATTCAAATAGTTCAGTACTTCGTGATAGTTTTTTTAAAGTTGAGGCTTAGTTTTTTTTTTGGTTGTGGTTCCTGCTTTCTACTTATACAGTTCAATGTTTCTTGGGTGTTCTTGCTATTTACATGAAGCTCGATTTATTGGGTTTGGTTTGCTACATTCTTAGTAGACTTTTAATTACTTATGTTCTAAATTTATGTATGTGATTCAAAATTGCTTTAATATTTTTTCACATATTTCTCTTCGCTCTACTTTACTTTGCAAACATTAGCTCCATGTTTTTTTTTCCTGCTATTGGGATTTCCCGAAATTGCATTTCTGTCATTGGAACTGTGTTTTCTGCTTCCTTTTACATACATTTGTTTTCCCCCTTGGTTATTTTACATCATTGGTTTGAGGTTTTGGGCAGGCGAAAAAAACTTTCCTTTTGGCTTTCCTTTGGCAACGATTTTAAGAGAAAAAAAAAACCAGTATAATCTAGAATTACAAACATTTCCCGCCGCGAAGCGCGGGCCTTCACTAGTTCAACTAACCACCCACTCAACCCTAGGAGGCCCACATCATCCTAACCGCACATTTCTTAATCCAATGGCCAAAAACTTGGTAGCACAAATGACTTCCTGCTATTAATAGTATATTAGCCTAGTTCATATAATTAATTCAATTTTCATATTAAAAATTAAAAATTTAATTTAATTCATGATTTAAACTCAAATTTTAATTTTAATGTAAAATAGATGAATTGATTTGATATCAAAAATCAAAAATTAAATTTAATTCACAATTTAAACTTAAATTTAAATTTTAATGTAAAATAGATGAATAGAAATGCTATTTTTTAATCAATTGATTATAACCGTCCATTTTTATTTCAATTATTTTTAACCAATTGATCATAATTTTTTGCAAATTGATCATAAATTTGTACATCATATTAATTAAAAAATACGATTTATAAATTTATCAACTAATCTATTTTTTAAATTATTTCCTTTGTAATATTTTGATAGCCCCAAAATTTAAAATTTAAAATTTATTTTATATTTTGAATTGAAATATAGATTTACAGTAAATAATTGTGGCAAGAATTTGGTAAACATAAATTTTTTCTATTTCTGAAATAAAAGAAATTAAACAAATTTCAAATATAAAATATAGATTCACAGTAGATATTTTTCAGTTGCAAATTTGGATAAATATAATATTTTTTTCTATTTTAGAGATAAAAAGAAATTAAAAGTTTGTTTAATTACGTTATTTATTTTACGTAAAGAAAGAAAATTCAATTTTAGTCTATCTACTAACCGAAATTGTGTATACATGATTTTATATATAATATAGATAGTGTAGATATTATATTATAGATAGAGATAAAAAGAAATTAAACAAATTTGAATTAAAATATAGATTCCAAATAGATATTCTTTTCGGGGCAAAATTTGGATAAGTATAAATTTGTTTTTGTTGTAATAAAGAGGAATTAAAAATTTGTTTAATTCTGTTATTTTTTTTAAATAGGAGAAGAATGAATCATTTTTTTTCAATTCTCGCAAAGAATGGTCTGTCGACAGACCGAATTTGAAATACGTGCATTCATATATATTTATATATTTATATATTCGTATCCGCTGGTAGTATACTCGATAGCACATAAGCATTTGTGCTATCAGCTTTTCTGCCGTTAGATTTACTCTTTTATCATTTTCATCCGTTCATATACTATTCAACCAACACCTACTCAATCCTAGGGGGCCCAATCATCCTAATCACACATTTTTAATCCAAAGGTAGAAAAACTAATAGCACCAAGTCATTGGTGCTATTATAATATTCCAGCCTAGTTCTATATATATAATTATATATATATATATATATATAGTACTTATTATATAGAGCGAGAGATCCTAGCCTTTGACGAGAATGAGATGCCTCCGCCCACGGGGACGCCGGATTGTGGGAGAGAGGCATACGAGCGGATGTGAACCAAATGACAAGGAGGTTTGCAGCGGAAGAGAGAGAGTAGAGAGATCAGTTACGCTAACAACTGCATCATGGAGATCGGAGCGGCCTCAGACAATAATACCAAAGCATGAGCCGTTGGCGGGGCGGTGCTAGTCCCCCCCATCGGTGGGTTACTAAAAACATGGTTACGAAGAGCAGAAGGCCTGCACCAACAAAGAGGACCCGCCGGCAAGAGATTCGAGAATCTCCCCCCTCCTTGGCCACGGCCGTTCCGGCTTGCCCCGCCGAGCACCCACCCGGGAGAGAAAGGAGATCAACGCGGCCGTTACATAATACTACTCCTGATTAGTGCAAGCTTGACTATTGAGTTTTCTACCGTTAGATCTACTCTTTGATCATTTCTACCCATTAGATTATACTTTTAAACCAACCACCCACTCAACCCTAGGGGACCACTATCAATTTAACCAGGGACCACTACAATCCTAACCCCTCATCTATTCATCCAACGGCCGAAAACTCAATAGTATCAAGGGCTTGGTACTATTGATAGTATAGTAGCATAATTCTATATATATATATATATATATATATATATATATATATGAGTCCGACTGGAATACTATCAACAGCACAAAGCATTTGGTGCTATCAAGTTTTCTGCCATTTGATTTACCTCTTTTATCATTTTCATCCGTTCGATTATACTATTCAACCAACCACCCACTCAATCCTAGGAGGCTCACATCATCCTAACCACACATCCCTTAATCCAATGGTAGAAAATTTAATAGCACAAAGTCATTGGTTCTATTAATAGTATTCCAGCCTAGTCTATATAGGGATGTTGTCACGCCCCGAGCCCGGTCCTATTTGGCCGGTTCGAGCATGACGAACAGATGCCGAACGGACAGCACCTCCCCTGCCCGCCTAAGGCTCAACAATAAGTACAGAGCAAGTATATAAAATACATAGCGGAAACGTAAATATATACTTGACTTGCACGAGGGCAAGCAATAGCCAAAAGTGAAGGTACTAAACTAAACCATATATAAGTACAATGATTAATTTTTAACCACATACAAGCATTCAACCACAAGTTACATTTACCTTTCATCATTTCTTTTACATCACATATTCCCAAAATAGGCCTTTACATTTAACATCATTCATATAACTCTAATCATCAAAATACAAAAGATAATATATATAAAAGGGTATGTAACTACTCAAAATAGAACCCGCTCGGGTGGTCTCTGTCTATGGCGCGATACTTTTACCGCGATCGTCGGCCGACTCGCTCGGTCCCGGCTCTGTGGAAATAGTGGGGTGAGAACTACAACGAAGTTTCCAGTGGGTTCGGCCGCCGACCTCGCCGACTTACCCACTAGGTCTAAATCAGGCATAATAGAAAGATAGATAGATAGTAACTAACTAACAAATGCAGCTAATATGCTTGAACAATATAATCAATGATTATGCTCAAATAGAATGCTCATGATGAATGCAAGGTCGCTTTCCAATTCTCTCGTGGCTAACCCGTAGGTTTCGCTCTCAATAGACTCACCAACTCATAATCCCAAATATCGGGGAGACTACTACGACCCGATGGGACCATCTTCTGGGGAGACTACTACGACCCAGAGATGACAACTCCGGAGTTCATCGCTCGAGGGGGAGCTACCACCCTCCGAGCAAGGACTTATAGGTGAATATGATCCAATCCTTAACTATAAGGATTCCAAGTTCAATCTCCTTAACTATAAGGAAGCAATGCTCATATGACCCTTAACTATAAAGTTGCTATGTCATTAAGTCATCAATCTTACTTGCATTTTCTTTAACATTCATGATGCCACACACACTAAGTGTTCTTTAACTCTTTTCATGCATTCATTTTACTCATTAGTGTCACATGCACTACATATTCTTTATACTCAATTACTAATGACACACATTAGTTGCTCATCTCTAGCATTCAATATGTTTACTAATGCCACACAATTCATATGTCGTAATGTCATTTTGTTCTCAACTATGTTCTTTGCCTTTCTAGGTTCTTGTCATCATTCATGCATTCATAGGGTTCCACAAGTTCTCACTAAATTATCATCATCTCACATGCATTTGTACTCACAACATGCAACACATACTCACATTTCACCCTACAATGCATAATGATCATATATAACCCATGCTCAAGAAATGACACTTTAGACATAAAAGGAAATTCATCGAATTCGGAAAGCACCACCCACCTCGTATGGTTGTAAAGGTGCTACAGTTCAATTCTCACAATTTTTGGGTGCCAATTCTGCATGCTGCGGCAATCTATACCAAAACCGTCTTTTTCGTCAATTTCTTAGCGTACACTCGTCGAATCGCCGAACCGAGTTCATATTCTAGTTAGAAATACCCCCAATGTGGTTTCTACAAGGTCAATTTGCCTCAAAACCAACCTAGGGCAAAAGCCCCAAATTTTGGTGCCCTAAAAATGTCATTTGCCTAATACCTTGGTTTGATCTCTAAAATAAGCAAATGCAAGCTTGTTGAACCTCTAGGAACTCATCTAAAACCATTTCTAGGTCATTCAAACCATTTCTATGGCATACAAACCAAACCCTAGAAATCTACCATGAGAGCTCATGAAGGAAACATGGATTTTCATGTGTTCATGGCCTCTACAAGGTTTCACACTTGTAAGAAGATCAAAACCTAGCTTCCTAGGGTATAAAACCAAACCCTAATCTCATTCTTACAAGAAACCTCACCTTAGCTTAGATGCCCACCAAGCTCCACCTTGTAGGAGAGCCCCTAAAGCCTTCAAACTCCAAAATCCCTCCAAATCCACCTTTACATCTCCTCCACTTGAGCTCTTGGAGAGATTTCCAGAGAGAGAGAGGGAGAGAAATGAGTTGGAGATGGTGTTTGGCTGTGAAAGAGAGAGAGAGGGTGTGTGGGGTCTTATATAGGCTGCCAAAATTGCAAAAAGACTCTTCCTCCTTTCATATTTGCAGCAGACCAAAGTCTGCTGCGAGGCCCATTTAGTACCGGTACAAGGTGAATCTGTCACCGGTTACACGATTACGCAGAGGCTAACCCGAGAGCTACTTCTCTCGGGTCACAGGGCTGGTACCGGTACAAGCCAATGTTGTCACCGGCTCAACAGCCAAATTTTCTCAAACCCGAGAGCTATTTCTCTCGATCTGATGCATGGTACCGGTACAAGGTCAACGCATTACCGGTAACAAAAGCTCCAGATTTTCAATCTCGCATTGTTTCGACTCCAATTCGCGCCGAGCAATGTTAAAACCTTTCTAACTCCTTTGGAACTCAACTTTAACCCTTCCAACCTTGTTGGAATGTTAAATGAATTTTGTCCAACTATTTCTTTCGGACACTTTAGTCAATTTGGCTAAAGTCCTATATACTCTACCGAGGTTTCGGTATATTACAGATGTCAATGGGTATGGATATCTGAAATTTTATTCTAACTCGAACCCCAATGAAATGAATATATCCGATGCTAAATGGATATGGATTCGGATATGGATATCAAAAATAGAAATCCGACGGATATGGATTCGGATATGAATTTTGACTGTACCCGAACCCAACCCGAACCTGAATTTATTTTGTATTATATATAATATATATATATATATAAAATTGATGTTATATTTGAATTTGTATTTTAAAAATTTAGATTTAATATAATATATTTTGAAATATTGAAGAAAGAAATAATTATTTCGGGTTAAAATTTTCGAGTTCGGGTTCGGGTTTGGGTTCTGATTTTGGATTTTTGGCCGGGTTTGGGTTTGGATATGGATTTTTAAAATCCGTCGGGTTTCGGTTCGGGTTTTTAAAAATCCGCCCGAATCCGACAAGTTGACATCTCTAGTTCTATATATATATAGAGAGAGAGAGAGAGTCCGGCTATGGTGCTTGTAAAAGCACCAATCACTTTGTGCTTGTAGGTTTTTAACCGTTAGATCAGCACTGTTGATCATTTACACCCGTTAGATTATACTATTCAACCAACCACCCACTCAACCCTAGGGGGCCCACATCATCCTAACCACATATTTTTTAATCTAAAGGCTAAAAACTAGCAAGGAACGGCATATCTTTGTACTTTTAAAAAGCATAGGAGCTCAATTTTATATATATTATAATATATATACATATAATAATATATATATATACATATATAATAATATATACTATATATACATACATATTATATATATATATGATATACAATATATATATATATATAGCTGTGTGTGTGTGTGTATGTGTGTGTATATATATACTATAATATATACTGTGTGTGTGTATATTATATATATATGTAATATTAATAATATGTGTATATATATATATATATATATAGTATATATATATATAGTATAATATATATAGTATAGTATAGATATGTATATATATGAACTAGCTACTGATGGGGCATTAATAGCACCAAGTCCATTGGTCTAACAAATTTTTGGCCATTGGATTAAGAGATTGGCGGTTAGGATGCATATGGGCCGCCCTAGGGTTGAGTGGGTGGTTGGTTGAATATATGATCGCTAACGCGATTGAAAATCGATCAAAAGGGTAGATCAACGCGAAAACTTGGGAAGCACCAAGTGCTCGTGCTATTATAGAATAGTAGCGCCCGGACTGTATATATATATATACATATAATATATATATACATGTATATATAATATTATATAATATATACATGTATAGTATAAATATGTTAATAATATATATACATGTATGTATATATGTATATATATATACATGTATAATGATATATTATGTATATATATATATACATATATACCCATACATGTATATAATATATACATGTATATATGTATATATATACATGTATATATGAATATACATAGTATATAATATACATTATAATATAGTGATACATATATACATAACATTATATTATATATATATATGTATATTATATAATTATAGGCTGCAGCTACTATATCTTATAAGTATAGACCCCCTTAATACTCATAAATTTTTAACCGTTGATTGATGGATGTGTAGTTAGGATGATGTGGTCCCCACCTTAAAAATGATAGTGGTGGCCCCGGGTAGTATTGGAGTGCGTATTGGTTAAATAGTATTGATCTACACGAATGAGAATGATTAATGAAATAAATTTAAGGCCAAAAACTTATGAGATATAAGAGAATCAATACTCATAAAGTATAGTAGTCGGACTCTATATATATATACCTATAATATGAGTTGAACTAGAATACTTTCAAGCAAACAAGAGGTTGGTGTTTCTAAAGAAGTATTCCTAGGCTCAATTTATATATTATATATATATATTAGATATATATATTATATATATATATATATATATATATAGTATATATAGTATATATAATACTATATAATATCTAGTATAATTCGTGTATAGTTAATGCTGCTGGCCATTTGCATAAAAAATCCATAAAATTTTGAGGCTTTTGCAAAAGCTGGATCGCCTTTTTGATTTGCAGATTCGGTCCGAATTTCTTAGCAAACTAACGAAAAATGCCGCTTAAATTATGTTTTTCTCTCTCATCTTTCTCTCACCTCTTTCTCTCTCCTCTTTTTTTCTCTTGCTTATTTTTTTATCTCTCGTCGAAGAAAGCAGCGGAGGCAGAGGTGAAGGCGGAAACGGCCCGCTTCGCCTCCCACCCTCATGCTCTCGCTCTCGCCCTTTCCCTCGCCCGCACACCCTCCTCCACCTTCCTCGCCTCCGACCCCGCCGAGGCCTCGCCGCGATTTTTTTTTTTTCCTCTCCGACTCTCCTTTACCGTCTCCGACAATGACGCCTCTCTCGCCCTTCCCTGCCCTTCTCGTCCTCTCCCTCTCCCTCCTCCTCTGCCGCATCCGACGATGATGCATCTTCGCCGACGTCGACGCCGATGTCGACGCCGACGCCGACGTCGACGCCGACGCCGACGTCGACGCCGTAGAGGCCGCTGCGGCGCTGCAGCCTCGGAGCGGCAGGTCCTTAGCGGCGTCGTCGTACCGGCGCCGTGGCCGTTGGCAGAGAGGGGTGACCAAAAAAAATTATAGAAGAAGCAAGAAAAAAAATAAAGATAAAAAATTATAGAAAAAGAAAGATGAAGATGAAATACATCGTTAAAATAATATTGTATTGTTTTAAAAGAACGTTGCACTATTATGAACATAAGTTGTACTACTTAAGATGTAAACTGTAACTTTAAGATGAAAATTACACTCTTTAAACAAAATTGCACTCTTTGGGAGATATTTACACCGTTTCTCCTCTTATTGCACTCTTTCAGATGTAAACTGCATTAATTAAGATAAAAGTTACACTCTTTAAACGAAAGTTGCACTCTTTGAGAGATATTTATACTATTTTTTCTCTTCTTGCACCCTTTAAGATATAAACTACATCCCTTTAAGAGATATTTATACCGTTTCTCCTCTTGTTACACTATTTCTTCTCTTGTTACACTGTTTCTCCTCTTAAAGGGTGCAGTTTAAGAGGAGAAACAGTGTAACAAGGGGAGAAATAGTGCAACAAGAGGAGAAACTGTAATATACCGAAATCTCGGTAGGTTATATCGAACTTTAGTCAAATTGACCAAAGTGTAGCGAGAGAGATCGTTGGACAAAATCCATACGACACTCCAACAGTGTTGGAAGGGTTAAAGTTAAGTTCCAAGTGAGATGGAAGGGTTTTGGCATTGCTCGGCGCAAAATTGAGCCTAAGCACTGCCAAAACTGCAGTTTGGGCACTGCGTACCGGTATTGAGGAAGAGGTACCGGTACCAGGCCAGCCAACCGAGAATGTTGCTCTCGGGTTTGGCTATCGCAAAGCGGCGTACCGGTACTGAATAAGGCGTACCGGTACTAGGGCACGCATGTATTGGTACTCGAGCCCGTGTACTGGTACTCGGCGGTCTGCGCAGAGTTTGCTGCTCTCGGGTTCAGTTGGTGTAATATACTGAACTTCTAAAGTTATGAAGTTACGGTGTATGTTAGTTAGGAAAGCCATTAGAATGGTTCCGGTGAAGTTGGGGTGCATTCGGGCATATTCGGTGCGCGATAGGCGCGAAAACGAAACCCGAAGAGCTATATTGGACGTTGGCCGAAATCCGGCAAAATGAAACGGTGATCTAAACGTGCTCGAAAACATGTGTTGGGGGTCTCGGTACGATTAGAAGTGAATCGGAGACCCACGGAGCGAAAACGGAGCAAAACGGAGCAAAACAGAGCAAAATCAGCAAATGCTGAAATTTGCAGTTTTTCGAAACCTACGGGGTCCGAACCCTGACTCCAAAGTTCGGACCCCGAGAGCGAAAAACGCCGAGTTCGGGCAATGCATGAATAAAGAAGTTGAGGGGCTTTCTTGCAAAACTGCCAAGTGAGGTTATATGAGATGAGTTTTTTCTCATTTCTCTCTTACTTTCCCTCACAACCCAATCCTAAATGAGCTCTCTCTCTCTCTAGGAGCTCTCCCTCTCTCTCTAGAAGTGGAACAAGAGGAGGGATTGGTGGAGATTTGGAGCAAGAAGGTGGATCATCTTCTTCTTCGTCTTCCTTAGCTTGGAGAGGAAAAGCTAGTTGAGGTAAGCTCAAGCCCCTCTCATGGTAGATTGCTAAGGAATGGATTTTATGCTTTAAAAATGGATTTAGATGAATCCTAGGATGCTAAATAGAGCGTTATTGCTTGAATCACGAGGCTATTTGATGATTTTTGCAATAGTAGCATATTAGGGCTCCAAAATGGGATTTTTGTAAATGTTAGAGTTTGATCTAAATTGGACCCATCTAAATCTAATTGCTAGATATACGAACACGCTGGTGAAGTCAATTCGGCGATCCGTCAAGCCTATGCGAAGATATTGGCGAAAAGGACGTTTTCGGCTTCGTTTTCACCTGGAAGGCCGAGGCGGCATCCAAAAATCACGAAATCGGATTCATAGACTCGTGGCATCACCTAGAGGTGGGGGGTGTCATCCCGAAGCAACTGGGCTTCCTTCTATGTCCGAGTTAGATTATTGATCATGTTTCACATATTGTTCTTATGCATAGGATGAGTTGCATTCTATTTTCTTGCATGCGTCCTTAGTAGTGTAGCATTGTGGGCTTGACACGCGAATCTAGGGTGCATGAGGATTAGGTCGTGTGACATGAGATCCTATAGTGATAAGAAAATGGTGAACTTAAACTTGATGATGAAAACCAATGACTTGTGAACTAGTATAGTGGAAATACTTATAACTTGGACGAGTGGTATGTAAATTACTGTGGTTGAGACACTTACAACATAATAATGTAAATGAGTAGCATTGGAACTTAGTATAAAAGAAACACTTATGACACAGCGAACTTAGAGAATAGGTGAGTTTCCCTAGTTACGACAAATCGCATGAGAACTTAGTGTAGTTGAGACAATGTGGCATTGAACATAGGGATAGGTGGATTCCCGAGTGTTTGTTAACCCTAGTTGACAGGGCATCCTCAGTTGGCGAGGATTGGATCATACTCACATAGTCTGTTTTGAGCTTGGGGTGGTCGCTCCACACAAGCAATGCACTCCGGAGTTGTCACACGAGCGGGGTAGCTCCTCATCGGGTGGGACACGAGCAGGGTAGCTCCTCACCTATAAGACTTGAGATATGATTAGGGGCGAAGAGCGGGGTAGATCTTCACCTATGAGATTTGGGATCTAAGTCGGGGCGAAGGGCGGGTTAGCTCTTCACCTATGGCATTCGAGATCTGAGTCAGGGTGAAGAGCGGGGTAGCTCCTCACCTATGAGATTTGAGATTTGAGTCGAGGGCAAACCTTCGGGTTAGCCAAAGGATTGGGTAATGAACTCATGAGAGATATGCATTTTGAGTATAGTATATATTGCATTCATGCTTGATGTAGAGATATAGTAGCATGTTAGTTGGATACATGGCTATGTTTATTCATTTCTTGTTTCTCAAGGCATAGTAGCATGTTGCAATTTCTTCATTTTGTATCAGTTCATTTCCAAATATCTATCTATCTATCTATCTGCTTATGCCTGCTTAGACCTAGTGGGAAGATCAGCGGAGTTGGCGGCAGAACCCATTGGGAACTATATTTATATAGTTCTCACCCCACTTTGTTGCAGGGCCGAGTTCGAGCGTTCCGGGGGAGGATCGCGGTAAGGGCATAGCGCCCTAGTTAGCTAGTATCTTTTTCTATTTGCATTAGAGTACCTTCGTGTACATAGGTGATATGGATGTATTTTGGAGAGTACTCATGCATGTGTGATGGATATGTATCTAGATGTTGAGATGAACTTATATTCATTTTGGGAGATGAAAATGTAAAGAAATTGATGTAAATGTTGAATGTGATGTAATAGATAGAACTCTCTCTTATTTGTTTACTTACGGTATTACTTACTTACTCTTTTGTATGCTTATGAAATTACTCGCTTGCATTGGTTCATGTATGTCGTTGAAGTTATTCCTGGGCAACTTTGATGCACATGACTTTGTTGTTAGCCTTGGGCGGACAAGGGAGGTGTTGTTCATTCGGCATCTGTTTGACGTGCCCGAATGGGCCAAATTGGCGAAGAAACTGTAATATACTGAAATCTCGATAGGTTATATCGAACTTTAGTCAAATTGACCAAAGTGTGGTGAGAGAGATCGTTGGACAAAGTTCATACGACACTCGAACAGTGTTGGAAGGGTTAAAGTTAAGTTCCAAGTGAGATGGAAGGGTTTTGGCGCGAAATAGAGCATAAGCACTGCCAAAACTGCAGTCTGGGCACTGCGTACCGGTATTGAGGAAGAGATACCGGTACCAGGCAAGCCAACCGAGAACGTTGCTCTCGGGTTTGGCTATCGTGAAGCGGCGTAGCGGTACTAAATAAGGCATACTGGTACTAGGGCACTCGCGTACCGGTACTCGAGCCCGTGTACCAGTACTCGGCGGTCTGCGCAGAGTTTGCTGCTCTCGGGTTTGGTTGGTCACCCGGGGGTACCGGTACTCAAGCCCGCGTACCAGTACCCAGTGCTGCGAACAACAGACTTTGGTCTGCTGCAAATATGAAATGTTGGAGGGCTTAAATGCAATTATGGCGGCTTATATAAACCCCACACCCTCTCCTCTCTCATTCACAGCCAAAGAACCCCTCTCTACTCTATTTTTCTTCCTCTCTCTCTCTAAGAGCTCTCCCCCAAGGTGGATTGGAGGAGATTGGAGGAGATTTGAAGGTGGATTAGAGGCTTTGGAGGATTAAGAGCTCACCTACAAGGAGGAGCTTCGAGAGCTTTTGGGCTAAAGTAAGGTTTCTTGCAAGATCCATGTTAGGGTTTGGTTTTATGCCCTAGAACACTTGGTTTTGAGCTTCTTGCGAGATTAGAAACCTAGATAACTCTAGAAATCCCATGATGAACCCATGGTGTTCATGGCATGAAACCCTAGGGTTGAAATTAGGGTTTTTGTGGAATTAGGGTTTATGGTTAAATTGAACCTTTGTAAACCTAATTGATGGTAAAATCGACGCGTTGGGAGACTCGATTCGAAGATCCGATGAGTCTACACAAAGAAATTGGGGAAAAAGCCCATTTTGGCTTCATTTTGCCGCAATCGAGAGAACAGGTGATCAAAAATCACGAAAATTGAATTGTAGCACCTTACAACCCTACGAGGTGGTGGTGCTATCCGAAATCCTTGAATTTTCTTTTATATCTAAAGTGTCACTTCTTGAGTATATGTATGTATATGAACTTCATGCATTGTAGGGTTGTGTTGAGAACATGTTGCTTGCATATTGTGAGTACAAGATGCATATGTAATGTTAGTGAACTATTGAGAACTCATGGACTCTATGAATGTGTGAATATTGACAAGAACTCAGTGAAGTGAAGAACATAGTGACATTATGACATGTGAGACACATAATGTGTTGTGGCATTAATGAGTCTAAAGAATGCTAGAGTTTAACACATAGAATGTGGCATTAATGAGTCATGAATGCTAGAAATGAGATAAATAGTGTGTGTGGCATTAATGAGTATAAAGAATGCTAGAGCATGAAACACTAGTGTGTGGCATCAATGAGAATAATAAATACAAGAGAATGAGATATTTGGCATTGTGGCATATGTGAATATGATATCCTCATAGTTGAGGCATCCTTATAGTTAAGGATTTGAGTGAGCATAATATCCTTATAGTTAAGGATCAGATTGAACTTGACATCCTTATAGCTAAATTGGATCATACTCACCTGTAAGTCTTGGCTTGAGAACGGTCGCACCCCCTTGAGCGATGCGCTCCGGAGTAGTCATCACTGGGTTGTAGTAGTCTCCCCAGAGGACGGTCTCGTCGGGTTGTAGGAGTTTCCCCGATATTAGGGATTTGAGTTGGTGAGTCGTTGTAGGCGAAACCTACGGCTTAGCCAAGAGGATTGGGTATTGGAAAATGAATCTTGCATGCACGATGAGCATTCTTATTGTTGTATTTTCGTTCAGGCATGTTAGCTGCATTTGTATAGCTTGGTTACTTATCTATCTGCTTATTTCTTTTATTATGTCTGATTTAGACCTAGTGGGAAAATCGATGAGGTCGGCGGCCAAACCCATTGGGAACTTTGTTGTAGTTCTCACCCCCCTATTTTCCACAGATCCAGGTCCGACCGAGGCGGTCGAGGACCGTGGCAAGGGTATCGCACCCTAGCTAGTGACTACCTGTGTATAGTTTCATACCTGCTTAGTTTCATATCAGTTATATATCATCTTTTGTATTTGATGATGCAAATTGTATAAATGAAGCATGATTGTAAAAGAGTTTATAGTTTTTGGAGATCATATGATGTATAAAGAAAAGAATGTAAATGTTGAATGTATGTATGTGATTAAAAGTTAACATAGTACTTGTATGAATGTTTAGTTTAGAATCTTTCACTTTTGGCTATTGTTTGCCCTCGTGCAAGCCATGTATGTTTATGTTTCCGCTTGTGCAAACTATATACATGTTTGATGTCTTGTTGAGCCTTGGGCGGACATGGGAGGTGCAGTCCGTTCGGCGTCTGTTCGACGTGCCTGAACTGACCAAATAGGCGGGCTCGGGGTGTGACAGAAACAGTGCAACAAGAGGAGAAACAGTACAAATATCTCTTAAAGAGATGCAGTTTACATCTCAAAGGGTGCAAAAAGGAAAAAAATAGTGTAAATATCTCTCAAAGAGTGCAACTTTCGTTTAAAGAGTATAACTTTTATCTTAATGGATATAGTTTATATTTAAAAGAGTGCAATAAGAGGAGAAATAGTGTAAATATCTCCCAATAAGTGCAATTTTTATTTAAAGAGTGTAATTTTTATCTTAAAGCTGCAGTTTACATCTTCAGTAGTGTAACTTATGTTCATAATAGTGCAACGTTCTTTTAAAATAATACAACTTTATTTTAACGGTACAATTTTATTTTCATCTTTTTTTTTCTATAATTTTTTATCTTTATTTTTTTTTCTTGCTTATTCTATAATTTTTTTTGTCACCCCTCTCTGCTAACGGCCACGGCGCCGGCGACAATGCCGCTAAGGACCCGCCGCTCCGAGGCTGCAACGCAGCAGCGACCTCCACTGCGTCGGCGAAGATGCGTCGTCGTCGGAGGCGGCAGAGGAGGAAGGAGAGGGAGAGGATGAGAAGGGCAGGGAAGGGCGAGAGAGGCGTCGTCGTCAGANCGTCGGCGAAGATGCGTCGTCGTCGGAGGCGGCAGAGGAGGAAGGAGAGGGAGAGGATGAGAAGGGCAGGGAAGGGCGAGAGAGGCGTCGTCGTCGGAAACGGTGGAGGAGAGTCGGAGAGGGAAAAAAAAAAAAGAGTCGCGACGCGGCCTTGGCGGGGTCGGAGGCGAGGAAGGTGGCGGGTGCGCGGGCGAGGGTGAGGGCGAGGGCGAGAGCATGAGGGTGAGAGGCGAGACGGGTCGTTTCCGCTTCTGCCTCTGCCTCTGCTTCCGTTGCCTTTTCGGCGAGAGAAAAAAAATGAACGAGAAAAAAAAAAAGGAGAGAGAAAGAGGAGAGAGAAAAAGTAATAAGAATATTTTGATTTGCTGAAAATCTGGTCCCAATCTACAAAATAAAAAAAATAGCTCATTTTTACAAAAGTGCAAAACTAGTGGATTTTTTTTATGCAAATTGGCCTAATCTCTTTTGCGCTTGTGCATGGGGATTGATACCAAGTAAACACAAGGCCCCGCGGATTTAGGTTAAAAGCCTGTAGCCCCCTTCCCCGGTATTATCCACACCTCCTTTCTCCCTCTTTCTCCCACGTACGCCAGCCAAAACCCCTTCTCCGCCCTCTTCTTCTCGCTCCTCGTCCTTCTTAGTCAGTTGAAACCCTAGAAATTTCGAAATCCTGGGAGGGGAAGGTTGCCCCTGTCGTCCATGTCGGGCTCCACCAACCTGTGGGTTCTGCTGGGGCTGGGCCTCGCCGGGGTGCTCCTTGTCACGCGCAAGCTGCGGCGGGTGGTGAAGGTTGACCTCGGCGCCTTCGTAGAGCGGCTCGAGCTCCTCCCGCCGCCTCCCCCGCCCCCTCCCAAGGCCCCCCACCCCTTGACCGGCCTCACCTTCGCGGTCGCCGACATGTAAACTTCACCAATCATCTTTATCCTTTACCCTGATCTATCGTCTTTGTTCTAGCGGCCAATTTGTATTGCTTTTGATGTCTGATTGGGTTTTACTTGTTGGTATTGGACTAAAATTTGGCTCATGAAGATGTTTACGGTTGGGTCTTTTGTTTGTTGTTATTGGCCAAAATTGGGCTTCGGCAACTTGTTAGATAAATGGATAGTTGGGTGAATGAATATATTTGTTTTCGTTAACTTAGCTTCTTCAATATGTTGCAAGGATTCAAGTGCTTAGCTTCTTCAAATATGTTGCAAGGATTCAAGTTGTGTTGAGCACTTGCCGGTGCTGTAGGGGATGGTGCATGCCTTGCTGTTTTGATTTGTTCCGCCGGTTGCTCTTAATTTATTTTTTATCAAATCTTATACCAGTGTGTTGACACACTTTGGCATGAGAAAATTTTAAATTTTTTTTGGCTCCAGTGTAGTCTTTTTGCTTTTAATTTATTTCTTTATCAAATCTTTGTATTTATTGATGTAATTACTTTAAGGAAAGAGAGTTTTGAGTTATGTCATCGGCACGGAGGGCGCATCCCAAAGATACCTTTTTGTCATGGTACAGAATTATGGGCACATTAGTGTGCACTTAAATCCTTGATCAGTGGTCATAGGAACATCTACATTTATAGTATTCATTATCCAATTGTTTGTTTCGTCTTTTTTTCCCCCCTTCCTGAGCATGAATTTTCTGACCCATATTTTATGAACAAAGTAAAAAAAGGATTAAAATTGAAAATTTCAGTGGTGTGAGTGAACGTCGTTTGGTTGGTCTTTATCTATCTCGTTATTTGAATTGTTGATGCCTTTCATTTGTTATTTGACGGTTGTGAATGTGAAAAAGAGTAGATAATCTTTGTTGCAAAATTGCTTAATTGTGCTAATTTTCTTTGTAGTGATTTTGAATTTCACCTTTTGAGGCGGTAGAAATTTTTAACAACTCTGGTGATTCACAGATTTGATATCTATGGATATGTAGCTGGTTTTGGCACTCCAGAATGGACAAGAACACATGATTGTGCAACACAAACCTCTCCAGTGGTTTTAGCACTTGTAGAGGGGGGCGCTACTTGTGTTGGAAAAACAGTCATTGATGAGATGGCATTTAGGTCAGATATCAATCTCCTATCTAAACTTTTGCTTTTCAAATTGTAATACGCATTTTTTTACTAAATAAAAGAATAATCCACTATGGATCTATTTTGCCTGGCTAGAGATGCAAAAGTGCTTTCTTGACTATAGCTGTTCAAAGAAACACAACTTTTTTTCTAATAAAAATTCTCCTCGATTGCTTCCTTCCGAGGTGGAAGCAAAATGTTCAAATCGGAGTTTTTTCATTTGAGACCCAAAAACTAAGTTCAATTTCTAGCTAAACAAAAGCTCCCGGACTCTTTGTTTCCCAAATATATGATCTTTGGAAGCTTTTGCTTTACGGAGTAGAGAAGCTGCTTCAGATTAAACTATAGCTGTTCACTTTCTACAGCATCCAGTTCTTCTTTGCCAGGATGATCGATGTGGATGAAAACATGCTCCTGAAATGCCTTTGTGTAGCAGTAGCGTTTCCATTTTACTTTGTAACACCTATGCTAACTGAAGAGCACTATCTTTTCAGCATAACTGGCGTTAACAAACATTTTGATACACCAACAAACCCTGCAGCTCCTGAAAGAATCCCTGGGGGATGCTCGAGCGGGTCAGCTGTAGCTGTTGCTGGCGGCATAGTAGATTTCTCCTTGGGTGAGCTCAACTTTTTCCAAAATTGTTACTATAATGGAACTAGATTATTTTCAAAAATCTGAAAGGTGTTCCTTTTTTAATACAAATGGTTCCATACTGATTATGCAATTAGACTTAATGAGGTTTGTGTTGCTTATGTTTTTTGTCACTAATAAGCAAGGATTTAAGTGCCATGGCACAAGGTCGTGCCGGAAACTTGCTTGCATGGTACGATACGGTGTGTGCCGGGCCGTGCTGATGCTTGTTGGTCACAAAAAATTCATGTGTGCCAACACATAACAGCATGAAATATTTATTTTCTTTAGCAAAAAAATATTCCAACTATTTATTATGTATTTTTATCAAATCTTTTGAACTTTATTGAGAAAATTACTTACTAATTTAAAGAATAGAGGGTTCTAAGTTGTGCCATTGGTACGGGGGTTATATCGTGTCGATATCTTGTTTGCACGATACAGTACGGTAGATACGACCCTTGCCGATGGGCACTTAAATCCTTGCTAATAAGACTTAGCTGTGCTACAGTCATGCATGCCATTGAGCAATATTTATTGTTTATACCTATCACCTTTTTTTTTTTTTCCTGGGAAAAGAGAACATTTTTAACTGACTTGAAACTACCACTAAACCTTCCAAGCTGCTGCTCATAGGAATCCCAAATTTTGGATGCACTATGAAACATAAAGGCACTACTACGTCTATCATAGATGTACATATGCAGACAGCCTTTGTCATATGAAATACTTGGTGCTCTTATATGTAACTGGTATCTTAAAAAAGAATAACATCTCTCCACCCTAACTTGATTTCTCATAGTCCCACCTCATGGTAGCTTCCTCATCCTTCACAAGGTCCACAACAACCGTTAACACGGTCCAAACACATATTAAATTCTGGTAATGTGTGAACTACCCAGAGAAAAGCTTTCTCATCTTTATACTGTCTATATATAAAAGCAATCTTCTCCATTATTGTGTCCATAAAATATTCGTTATGTGTCCATAAGGTTCTATCTCTATAATTGGCACTTGTATTTAATTTCTTTGATGCCTTCGTAATTTACTTTGCACTTTAAGTCTATTGTTGCAATATAAGGTAAGCACTTTTTGTCATAATAAACAAAACCAGGCCCTTCACCTGCAAAGCCAATAATATCGTGTATTGCCTCTATTAATGCTGTATAATCTTGTCTCAGCAGCGTTAAAGTAACCTTTGACTGTAAATATTTTCAACTAATTACAAGTCTGAACTCTGAAGAGATGAAGATTAGCTGGCTGAAGTACTTGTTCTTGATTGTTTATATTACATCTGATCATATTACGAGGTTATTCCTTGCAGACATCTTAATATTTTACGTCAATGCCTGATTCATGGAATGTTAGGCATAGTTTATACTAATTGAATGAGAACTCTCACATAGTTCTGGTCACTTTATTCAGCACTCTCACATAGTTCTAGTAACTTTATTCACCTCTGCTACTAACTAATTAATTGTTGCCTTGTGAACATGTGAAGGGGTTGACACCATTGGTGGAGTAAGGGTACCTGGTGGCTTTTGTGGTATCTTAGGTTTCCGGCCTTCGCATGCAGCTGTCTCTAACGTTGGTATTATTCCTGTTTCACCAAGCCTCGACACTGTAGGTATGCGCTGGAAGCTTGTACTCTCATACAACTTAATGTTACATTGAAGCATACCCACTTTACAATGTTTCATGACTATACTAATATATAAGAACAAGGCTTTCTAACTATGTGCTGTTTACTGATCACTTATTGCAGTATTTTGTATATCATCATGGTTGTGTGTGCATTATTTGCCTAATTTTTGTCTTGTATTTTCAACTTAGTGACCTGAGAGTAAATTTTATAATTTAATTGATGTATTTTATCATTAATTCTGAAAACATATCATAACTCTTTTTTTTTTTTTTTTTTTTTTTTTTTTTTTTTTTTTGAGAAGAAGCCCGTAGGTAGCATCCATATCATAACTTGCGTGATGCAGAATTTGGTTGATTGAAATTGTTCATTTAGAGTAAATTTGTGTCTCCGGCTGTTTCTATACTAGATAGACAATTTTGACGGAAGGGGGGAAATGCAGAATTTGCTTTAGTAGTTTGTGATGATACTTGAGAGAAATAAGTAGCCCGTGTGAATCTGATAAGTATGTTGGAAAGACTATGATGGTGATGCTTAATTTGAGTGGGGCATGCTGAAGGACCTTGTTGTTTTCTGATTCATGTTGCAGTGTGTAGGAGAAAATTAAAATAGCTGATTGATTGTTTAGTGGAGCAATGCTACGCTTAGAACTACGCTCTATGACTCTTTTCAAACTCTAACATGATGGGATGGATATTTTTTCCTTGACTTCATGATTAGAGCCTACCTGCCAATTAAATAGCAGCAATCTATGCAAAGTTATAGACATTTGTCAAATTTAGTAAGCGTAACATTATTCCTTAATGATATCTTGAGAACTGTTAAAGATAATAAATGGAGCAACAATATTTCAAGATTAGTAGGCTATGGAAAGCTGCTCTATCATCTTGAAACCAAACTTGAGACATGACTATGAAGTTACAGGGAAAATGACTAAACAAATTCAAGTGATAAAATTAGGAAAATTGGCAGCGCATTTGATTTCATGATTTGTTGATCAGCAAGATAAGTGTTATGACGTAAAACCCACTTTCTGAGACGAGACCGCCGCAGCTCTACAAGAATCAAATTTTATTTAAATTCGAAACTTATAGGCGTGCAAGGTTTTTAGTATTACAACTTAACCGACAACAATGAACTCTATATAGGGTAACCAGTAGTATAGAAGATCTACAAGAGAAAAGAAGGTCACCCCAACTAAGTAGGAGCTTACAAGAAAGCTAATATCACTAATATGAGCCAACTGATGTGTTTATATGTACAAAAATGAGTCGAAGATAATGTCTAGATACATGTACATCAAACTGTAGAAAGGATAGATACAAGCCAAAATTTGCATCCGCATGCATGCATAAAGAAAAGATGAAAGATGAGTAGTAGTGTAACCTTGATGTCTCGTTCGTCTTGGAGCTCTCCAAACATAGGTCCTTCAGAAAGGAATCGAAAAGTAGTAACTCATACACCCCCCACCCCACCCCACCCCAACAAAAAAAAAAAGAAGAAAAAACTAAGTCTGGGCACAAGTCCTAGATGATTAGGATACTATCTTAAGTAGTTAAAAATTAATTAATCGTCTAATATTAAGTGATAAACATACTACCGAAAATAATATGCAAAATGGTCTTATGCCTATGTTAACAATAATTGATGAGAAAACACACCACTATCCTACTACTACAAATCCATATGTTCCATCTCTATACTGCATGAGATTCCAAAATAGCTCGTCATCACATATTTGGGCAACCAGGCATATATTATTCATCATTACTGATACAATCTGAGCAAATTCTAGTTTAATATCCCCATCCGAGGCATGCTAGCTCCTCCATACCTTGTTCATATTTGGCCAACCAAGTGTACAACTTTTAGGATCCAATCTAACCCTTTCTTGTACTAGCATTAGGTCATCATGTTTCGACCTACTAAACTGAGTGTGCATTTACTCAAGCATCCTATCTAAAACTCTACCCACAGACCACAATATCCACTAGACCTGAGCAAACAAGAGTCCTGTCTCCTAACCTATTTCAATAACACAATACAGGGGACCTATACTAGTCAACATGAATAAAGAGGATTCTTACCAAAAGAAAGTATTATTGTAGTGGTTCATCTAATGTCATTAAAAAGTTCTTTAAGGGTGGTGATGTTGGCCAACAATTATGCTCAATAGTAAATAACTATCGTCCAAATTCACCTATTTATCAATATTAAGATAAGTTCAGGGAGATTGAAAGAAAGCATGTCATGGCCAATATGAACTATTCAAATATACATACATCAATTGGGCATGCATATAGTCTGGTCATGTCTTTAACCAATATGAAACCAACAAATATAGATACATACATCAATTGGGTATACATATATTCTGGCCATGTCTTTAATAAATCCAAGTGTTCCTAACGGCATGCAGCTAAATAATAGTCCATGCAAGAGCGATAATGGTGAATAAGACATGATTATGAAGCTACATGCAATTTATCGAAGTACAACTTCCTTGTAATTAAATATAAATGCATGAGTGATTGATTACAATAATTTAGCAAGAAATGTTTATTTTAGTTTACTGGCGTAATTTAGAGAGATTGCTTGTACTCACCCAAATGACAGGGTCCTAAGCAAAAAAGCAAACTGAAGGATTCTAGGTCAATACTAGAAGAAAATTAATGCTACAACTAAATCAGTTAGGAAGACTCCAGACGACTCCCAAAGAAGCAAACCTAGAAATGCCATGAAAGAAACTAGGTGCTTGGGCTTACGAGTCTACGGTCGATCCTCACTTCACAGTTGGTCCAACGGGGTTGCACTGATGGTCGACCGTGACCACGCAAGCGGTCAACCATTTAATGAACTGTAATTGCTATTTCTGCTCGAATTTCACCAAACCAAAGCCAAAATAAAGCAAATGTGAATCCAAGTAAAAATACAAGTTAAAACTTAATAAAAGCCATCAAAACTAATTAGAGTTAAATCTTAAGGCTTCTCAAAAATTTCAAAGCAAACTGCTATAGAAAAAACCCTAAAAAGAGAAAAAAAATTAAAATTTCTCTTTTGCTATGGCCGCCAATTGTTGACCATCATTTCAGGGGCGGTTGACGTGGTTGCACAGCCAGTTGACTTACATCTTAAGGGCTGTCGACCATTTCATTGATATCTTCAACTACTTTTACCTGAACTTTCTCAAATAATTGAACTAAAATTTGAACTAAATAAGAATTTAAGATAAATTTCATTAAAAACAATTAATACACACTCAAGTCTTTCATAAAAGCACCAAAATAACATTAACAACATAGAGTTTAGGCATGGGATTGGATCTTATTCCAAATTGAAATTTGATCGAAATGGTCTCGGTTCTTCAACTCTGAGCTCTCGAGCTCGGCTCCAAAAGTAGATGGAACTCTCATAGATGGAGAGCCTCGGCCACTTCTCTGCAATGAGCTCAAAATGTGGTGAAGGCCTCAAGAATACAATGAGGCAGCCTAGCTAAGTAGAAGTAGAAAGGGGAAGAAAATAAAGAAAATGGAGAGGGAGGAAGAGAGTAAGGGAGAGGTGGGAGAGACAGTAGGAGAGAGTGTAAAGGACTAAGAGAGAGGAGTGAAAATAGGAGGAGAGAGGTGAAGGGAAGGAAATAGAAGAGGATAGGAGTGGGAGTTTCCATAAGTGGGATATATATATATATATATATATATATATATATATATATATATATTTATATATATATATATATATATATATATATATATAACATATTATTATTATTATTATTATTATTATTATTATTTTATAGTGGGAAAGAGAGAGGGTGGGGGCACACTTGTGCTTCCCTTCTTATGCATGTGGTTGATGAGATGGGGTAATGTGCGAGACAGAGAGAATAAGTAGGCTAGGGTAATTGGGAGTGGATACTTGTGGACGGTCGACGGAGGAAGGTTGTGCAGTTGACCATTGGGTCGATTGAAGCTTCACCAAATGAAAACTGATGGACTCAAAATTCGAAAACAACATCAAATTTAAAACTTAAAGTTGAAATTTAAAATCTTTTCGAGTCAGGTCATTACAGTAAGCTACTTAACTATTTAAAACTTAAACTCAAAATTTGAAACTTTTTAGGGTTGGGCCATTATAAAAAGCTACTAAACTATCTATTTGATGAGTTGTCATTTGATGTGAATGTTTTGATAAACGACTATGCATGGGTTTTGTTGACATTGAGCTCTCTATAGGATTCTTGTGGAAGAATTAGCTGGTGTCTTAGAAGAGAGATGCATGAAGCATCTCTATTGATGCAAATGAGCAAAATATATAACAAGGCAAATATTAGGGATATAAGAGGATTGACTAGTTAGTAATTAAAATTACACTAAATACGACATCAAGTCTTTGTTACCTGCTTTAGTTATTGATGAAATTAATAAGCATATTCATGAAGTAGTACTATGGGGTTTATAGTTTGGAGATATTCTCCTTTTAATCAGTAAGCCTAGAAATTAGAGTTAGCCAGGAGAATAAAATTTATTTTGGAGAAATTAGATCTAAAACTCAGAATGTGGAGTCTGACTAAACGTATACTGTTAAAAGGAGATCAAATAAAAGTTTGATAGCCAAGAGACAAGAAAACTAATTGCCGACTGTTGATCAATGATCACTTTATTGTAAGCCAAAGCCATGCCATTGATAGATTGAAAACAAGATGATCAAAGTGGTTACATATGCCATTAATAGATTGAAAACAAGATGATCAAAGTGGTTACATATGCCATTAATAGATTGAAAACAAGATGATTAAAGTGGTTACATCATATCCATAATGTAAATGATGCTTGAAGGATTTGGATTTTGAGAAATCATGAAATAATATCTCACAAAAAATGAGTGTAACTTATATGAGGATATTGAGATGGACGATTGACGCCAATAGACAATGAAAGGACCAATTTCTGAGCATGCTTAGAGAAGTGGCCTAATCAGATGGTTAGAGGTCATTCTAAAAAGGAGCGGAATACTAAAAAGACTTGGTGATGTAGGACGGGATATAGGGTCCTACGTTTTTAGAGAGTTCCAAAATGTAATTTATGATTTTGAAAGCTTTTTGAAAATTTGAAAGTTTTTGAAATAATTTTTTTTTAGAAATTTTCGTAATTAAAAAATAAATTTTTTTTTAAAAAAATAGAAGAATTCAAAAAAAAGAAAAACAATAGAAAACATAAAGAATTCAAAACTGAAGGAAGTGCGGATAGAGCTGGCAGCAGGCGCGTTGATGGTGTTGGACGTCAATTTCGGAGAAGAAATTGCAAAAGGAAAAGATAAAGATAAAGATAAAAGGACTCGCTCCCTAAGGACTCGCTCCGGTCGACGCATAAATGCGAAGGAAAATTAGAGAACATATCTCATTTAAAAAAACCATTCTTCTTCATTCATTCTTTATCGTCCAATGCAGAGAATATTTAAAGAGCTTTTCCCGACAGTGATAAGCTCAAAACAAAAATTCTAACAATAAAATCTCTACCAAATTAACAACTTTCCTAACAATTTGTAGATAAAATCCTAACAATAAAATCAACAACTTTTATATAATATCTCTACCAAATTAACAACTTTCCTAACAACTTGATGAACTAAATCGGTTTAATCCGATCAACATAGGTTCAAGTCTGTTCTGCATCATTCGCTTCTGCTGCGCAGGATCTCGTCCTCGAGATTAGTTGGATTTGTAAACAGATAGGAAACAACCAAGTGTGTAGAATAAAGTGATGCAGCCCAATGCTTGCATGTCGAACCACTTGTGTCATCTGAGCTTCCGGTTTGGTATTGAAGTTGGAAGAACAACTGACAAGTTTATGAGATTTCGTAAGGTTTGATACCAATAAGGAATATGCTTTCAATGCAATCTGAAGCTCTAGTATGGTCGATTCATATTGCTAGGGCAATAAGGGTAACTCGATCTGTAATCTTACCTCCTCAACACACTGATTTACCTTATCTTCATGAATCAACTCTTAGATTTTCTAAATCTAACTGGGGCTCGGCCACATCTGGAACTTCTTGGCAATCGAATGTTGTGGATGAAACTGGATCAGAATTGTCGACTTCCAACTGTGCTATAGGTCGTGTACTCTGTTGAGCAACTAGGGTTTCCAGTTTAACTTTTAGTTGAATCCACCGATACTCATCTCTAACCTTACCCATCCATCGAAAATCATCTTCAGCAATTTTAGCACCATTTTCAATATCTTGTAACCTTCTTTCTTCTTCCTCCGAAAATATTATGTTAAAATTAAGATGAGATATTTGCCTTTGTCTATACCACCATCTCAAGTCATCTAGTTTTTCCATTCGAATATCATTTCTTTTTCTCTCAAAATATGACCTCTGATCGTACAACCATTCATCAAACTCTACTCCCGTCATCTCGCATATTTCTTTTAGGGCATGTTTGTTTCGACGTAAGTAGACTTGGGGTGGAAGTGGATTTGGAGTTGAAGTGGAGTTGGGGTGAAAATTAGTTCACTTTTGCTGTTTGTTTCTAACTGTGGAAGTGCAGTTCTGTGAGTTCTGTTGTTTGTTTGGTAGGAAGTAGATGACGTAAAAAGTGTATATTTCCACCCCTGGTATAGTTACCTCCGAAGTGAAATTATTGTCTATTTTGTAACTTATAGTTTATAATAAATTATAATAAATAAAAATTAATATAATTATATATGTATNTTTTCGTCCACAAGCCCAAAACTTTTGACGAAATAGAACCGTCAAATAGCCTAAGCTCTGATACCTAATCTGATGCAGGACGGGATATAGGGTCCTACATTTTTAGAGGGCTCTAAAATATTATTTATGATTTTAAAAGCGTTTTGAAAATTTGAAAGATTTGAAATACTTTTTTTTAAAAAAAAAATTTCGTAAATAAAAATTAAAGAAAAGGTAGAAGACAACGACGGTGGACACACTTGGCGACGGCAACAATAATGGGAGGTGAAGGAAGTGCGGATAGAGCCGGCGCTACTATCAGCAGATGTTGTTGATGTTCTGGCAGCAGGCACGTCGAAGGTGCTGGCAGCAGGTGCGTGGACTTCAGGTTGGAGAAGAAATTGCAAAAAGGAAAAGATAATATAAAGGGACTCGGTCCCTACGGACTCGCTCCGGTCGACGCATAAATGCGAAGGAATATTAGAGAACACATCTCATTTTTAAAAAATAACATTCTTCTTCATTCATTCTTTATCGTCCAATGCAGAGAATATTTAAAGAGCTTTTCCCGACAGTGATAAGCTCAAAACAAAAATTCTAACAATAAAATCTCTACCAAAATTAACAACTTTCCTAACAACTTTTAGATAAAATCCTAACAATAAAATCAACAACTTTTAGATAAAACCTCTACCAAATTAACAACTTTCCTAACAACTTTTAGATAAAATCCTAACAATAAAATCAACAACTTTTAGATAAAACCTCTACCAAATTAACAACTTTNTTCCTAACAACTTTTAGATAAAATCCTAACAATAAAATCAACAACTTTTATATAAAATCTCTACCAAATTAACAACTTTCCTAACAACTTGATGAACTAAATCGGTTTAATCCGATCAACATAGGTTCAAGTCTGTTCTGCATCACTTGGTTTAGGGCAATAAGAAACATGTTTGACTACCCTTTCATTAACAAGAGCTGTTCAGTGGAGAGCGAAGCTTGATATGATGGACTTTTATGAATTGTTCGATTAACTTCAGTTGTCGTCTTGGGAATTAAGCATAATATGCTTTCCACTTGATGTATACGATGTGCATATTGATTGTCTTGTAGTCTAGACAGTAGTCGCATTCTAGGTTTTGTGTAAGAATCTGATTGAAGAAATTGTGTGCCAGACTGCAAGCTACTTGTTTCTCCTTTGCCGAAGCATGGTATAGTTTAATTGGGCAATTTCAGACATAAACATCTGTGAATTGCAGGTGTGCAGAAAATACACGTTACTCTCTTTTCTTTCATACCTCCACTTCATGCACACGTTTGCATGACATGAAACTTGTGGCACATCATGCTTCCTGATGCATATATTTTTTTTAATTTAAGAATGCAATTTTCTTTTATTTTGTAAGTTCATGTTTGATTCGAGCTTAAGTCGTTGAGTTTTAATTGGTTCGGCTAATCCAAACCTCTTTTCTCTAATAAACATGGAAACAAACCCAAAAAGACCTTTCGACTTTCCAAATCGCCTCGTCTTCTATGCCTGACCCTTGGGTGATTGTGTTGGGTTGAAGATGAAAGGACAAGAATTTATTACAGGATAGGCTTTTAACACTATAAACACTTAATTCTTGATGCTTTGAACGGTAGATTTGATGAATAGAAATTTCTATTCTTGTTCTTTATCCTTGCCGTGGTGTTATTCTTCTTGGTGCGATCATCGACGCTTCTTCCTCGTCCCAAGATCGTCTTTTTCCTCAACTTGATTGTTGTCGCTTCTTCCTCGTGGCAAGATCGATTTCTGCTCCTACCCCTCTTCTTCCGGGTCCCTACCATCTCATTTTCTTACCCGTTGTTGAAATTCTACACGTGGTGTATAGTTCTCATTGATCGTGACTCCTCCGCAATTGAGTAATTGGTGCACTTCTTGTATCTTATCTTCTCTCTCATCTCTTGATATTCTATTATCCCTTTCAATTTAGCCTCACCATTATCAACCATCTTTGCCAAAACAACCAAATCAAAACGTTTTAATTTTGATAAAACCGAATTTTCTTTATTGGAACTATTATATGTATTTTCAATTGGTTGTTATTATCTTGTATATTGAAGGCTAGTCACCATCTTAGTATTGCTTCTATTTGATTTTAATTTTTCGTCTCGCTGAATTTTTTTTCTCTTGCTTTCTTGCTTTAATATTAGTAAAGTTTACCAGAATCGATAAATTGAACCTAGTTTATTTTAAGAAATACTATAAATGAAAACAATGTTGAAAATTCGATTTGGCAACCTCTCAGTTTGCATCACTTCCGCTTCATGTTGATTATATGTCACTTGTGGCACAACAATAGAACTCAACTCCTTATGTGTAAATGAATTGCTCGTACCAGTTAAAGAATTTACTGCAGGTAGTACAATCATGGTATTTGCATCATTGTTCAAGTATTTATATTGTAGTAGTCTTAGAACATGCTATTTAATAATATATTTGTTTCAAATATTTCCTTTTTTAACATGCTTCTTTCTGTAATAATAACACTCCAGTGAAATACAAATATTTGTACATGATGTTGCGTCATTAGCATACGAATTATACAATCAAATTACATTGCAAACTTTTGCCTCAAATATATTAGCTTTCTTCTTTCAAGGGTCGTTTGTTTCACTTTAAGTGATGAGGATTTAACTAGATTTTCAGTGTAAGTGGATAATTCCATTGTTTGGTTTGTTGGAAGTGAAAATAGAATGTAACTCAAGCGGTACTTGAACCTCCGAAATAGGTGAAACTCACTGGGCTTGGGATGGAGTGAAGTTACTTATACCAATATTAAAACAATTGGTTAATAGTCTGATTCGTTAGTTTATACTAATTATTTAGTAATTATACTCACAAGAACTAATATATAATTTTAGCAAATCCTAAAAATGGTCCAGCCTTCCCTCGTCCGTGAGGTTGATTCATGTTCGACCTTCGTCCTCACGGCCCAGTCACCTCCATCCCTGTGGCGAGCTTGGGCCACCTCTCCCTCTCATCCGAGCCCCCTTCCTTTGTGATCGACGAGCGGTGGAAGAGGGTGATGGAAGGGATCGGCAACATAGGTGGCCTAACCAGGCATGTGGGGGAAGTGGTTTGAGTGGGGGCGGTGTTGGAGGCAGAAGAGATGAGATTGGCGGCAGAGTAGGGTGATATTGGTGGTTGGGAGGGTTAAGGTTGGGGGCGGAAAAGAGAGTGATGAGTTGGGAGGGGTGATGTTGGGGATGGAAAGGTTGGTGGAGGTTGACTGGGGAGGATTTGGATGTGGAGATGGATTTCTGCCAGTAAAAATAAAATTAAACTGAATTCCATCAAAACAAACAATGGAACCCACTTTCGTGCTCTTGACTTGCATCAAAACAAACAACCGGTGTTTAAAGCTACTTTAAAGAAAACTCGAGTTACAATATAATTGGACTTGGAGGTGAAATCAGTTGCAACAAAACAAGCGGTCCTTAGTTGGAGGTCAATCTTTTGCTAAAATTTATGACAACATTCATTAAAATTCAAATTCGTGATATTTGAAGTCCGAACCACTGAAGCTTGAGAGGTAATAGGCAATCAGGTTTGGTAATGGGGAAGTATTATACCCAAAGCTGGAGCACCAGTATGCACTTAATCTATCTGGGGAAATGATTAAATTTCTCCTTAATTGGCTTCTTAACTAATCATTTTGGGCAAAAGGGGGATAGGCTTAGGAAAACAATTAAGTACTTGGGTCTTTATTGATTAAGAGGGGACAACTTTCCTGAAATTAAGAAACTGAGAAAAAAAAGCTCTGTTCTTTTATAAATCTCAGGGAATAGCCTATTAACCTAATTATAAGCATTCTTCTAGTAACTTGGAATTTTCTGAACTATATGGTTAAAATTGTTAGCGGTTGATCTTATAGTTTAATTCTGTCAATTATCTTCTTGGTTTAGTAAGTTATTGCTGTGAACATACAGTTGTACATGCACAGACATGACAGGACTTAGGAAAATAATACTGTGCATTCTTATAATGTCATTTTTTTTTTCATAGGATGGTTTGCAAAAGATCCTAGTATCCTGCGTCGTGTTGGTCATATACTGCTGCAACTTCCATATGCTGATTCTCGCCAGCCTAGAAACATTATGATTGCAGATGATTGTTTCGAATTATCAAAAATACCAGCAAGCAGGTTGACTCAGGTGGTGATAAAATCTGTCGAGAAGCTACTTGGAAGTATGTTTTTACTTCTAGGTCATGTATAGTTTATTTTTAAGGATTTTAACAATCTTATTTATAAATTATTCTTTGGTCAAATTATTTCTGTTACTTAGTTGCTTTTACTTACATTTTTTATTGTTTCTGTCAGGGCAAGTCTTAAAGCATGTAAATCTTGGGAATTATTTGGCTTCTAAAGTATGCAGCCTGAGAGAGCTTCAAAGTGGGAGTAAAAATGGAGAATCTAAACTTTCTTCATTAGTATCACTTGCAAATGCCATGCGAGTACTTTACACGTAAGTTCTTCCTACTCTGGATTAACTTTTGGGTTTTATATTAATCTGCTTTAAGTTATCTGTCCTCAACTTAGCTAAGCGCAAGGCTAATGGGTTGGTTAGGCTGTATGAAAGCCAGGTCCAGACATTGCTGAAACAGATTATTGAAAAGCCTGGGCCGAAATGAAACTAAACCTATTTTTAGGACCTTCATTGAAATTACTTTTGAGCCCATAATTAAGTTTGAGGGTTTCAGGTGGATGTTTCTTTTAAAGTTGCTTTATAGTTATTCTTATAATTTTGTATTTTCTCAGGAAATGCATCTGTGTAATTTACAGTCACACCCATCTTGTATCAAACAAAAAATAATTCTCTTGATAGAAGGGAGGATTGTTTGTTATGCCCGGGTTTCGGCTTTTCCTCTTAGTGCTCTTTTTTTGTTTTCTTTTATTGTTGTTTGGTTCGCAATCCAACAGTTGGTGAACTTCACAGTTTCTTAGCTTTATTGCTTATCTGGCTTATAAGGATCTCGTGCACAGTGATGTTTCATACATTTGAATTTATTTTACATGCTTATTTTTATACAGCATTTACATTTGTGTTCTTGTACTTGTAGACAGTAAATTATTATATGAATATGTTCAGTTGGCATCTAACCCATTGTGAAATCCTGTTTTCAAGTCATTGATAGGCTCCTGAAGCCCTAATTTTTTATCTAATATGTCCAACGATCAAACAGCTTCAATGGTTGTTTGTGCGCAGGCATGAGTTTAAGGATAATCATATGGAGTGGATCAACTCAGTTAAATCCGCCCTTGATTCCAACATATTGAGTAGTTTGTCGAGTGTTAGCAGTGAGCGTATTGGCGTTTGCCATTCTGCAAGAAATGAAGCACGTTTAGCTCTCAATGCTTTACTGAAGGTATTGTTTCTTTGAAGATGCATTGGAATATTAAATAATCAACGTTTTTGCTGGTTCTCTTTCTTGTTCAGGGGTGGTGATATGATTTACTGTTTTAATTTATGTTTTCTTGGCCATTACATTGGTTACTGTTTATGACTGAGACATACAACATATACAAATTAGTGACTTTGTTTTCTTTTATGAACCAAAGAGTTAAAATTATCATTCTTTTGGATTATTCTCAAAGGTTTATGTTTCTTGTTAACTTTCCACATACGTTGTTCTAGCTAGTCGTTGAGTATGATGGGAAAACAAAATTCTTTATGAGCATTATGTCAGGAACTTAGGGTGTGCTTGGTATCCTGTAAAACCATCCGAATTTTTTTTTTCCACTTGAAAAATTACTTTATGATGTTTGGTTGGTCGTAAAATTTTTTTCACAGAAAATACATTTACAGATTCTAAGAAAATTGGAAGTTTTTCTGCTTGTAGAGAGAGGAAAACGAAAACTTCCGCAGCAAAAATTGAGGCTCAAGGGCTTCTCCTGCACGCGGTCCACGGGGTCCCCTTCACCTCGTGGACCGTGTGAGGGTGAGTCCACAGAGCTTGTGGATCCCGCTCTCTCTTTCATTTTATACACATATATATTTATATATATAAATGTTTTATAATGACATATATATATATATATTATTGTAAAATATTTATATATATAAAAAATGTGTTGTTATAGAATATTTTACTTATATTTATAGTAATTTATTTTATAGTATTAAATATATACTGATATATATTATATTACGTATTTATTGTATAATATATTTAAAATATATTTTATTTTTAAATATAAATTATAATAATAATATATATATAGTATGATAAGTATTATATATTAATAATATATAATATATAGAATAAAAAAAATACATATAATAGTTTTCTATTTATATCTTTTCCTTTCAACCAAACAACCGTAACGAAAAACTTTTTTTTTTCTACAAATCAAATATTAGAGAGCGTAAAATTTATTTTCCTCAGAAAATTTTTTTTTCCACCAATTTTTTTTTTTTGTAGTTTTACGTGGAATCAAATACACCCTTGGCGATTTTTTAGTGTGGCCAAGTCCCCGGCCCAACTTTGCTAAGTGGTTAGCCAAAGGGACAGTAAACCAAGTAGCTTTTCACGGGAGATGAAGGGTTATGTAACTGCTGCAATTAATGCCTCCATAACTGCCAGAGAAAATCCAAGGGTCATGGGCAACTCTTGGGATCACTAGGCATTCATGAGACATTCATGAGGGCTCATTACTATGTGATAGTGGGTGAGTTAATGTGTGCTTTAATGTGTGCTTAGTGGTGAATTAGTGTAGGCTAGATTCACTGTATCTAGGAGCCTATAAGTAGGAGGGTTGGCTAAGCCAAAGGAGGTAGGTAGAGAGTGGAAGAGACACAAGAGGAGTTGTGTATTGTAATCCTGTTTTTCTAAGTAATGGAGTACTTAGTTTTGTGAGAACCTCTGCATCTCTCTTCTCTTCTTTTTGCATACTTAGTTGTAAGGTGCGGAGGTTTAGGCTAGCAACAAGGAGCTAGGCTTGTCCATCTTCGAGTAAGAAGGTTGGTGCCGCACTGTCACGGGTCGATCGTTGGGTCTCGACCGTGACACCTTTGAGGGCCATATTTGGTAGGCACTTGGGTTGACGAAGTTATGGAGTTGCGGAGTTGAGGCGTTCCGTCAGGTAGGAGTCGCTGTCAAGTCAACGGAGGCAATTCCCTAGCAATGGCCCGTGCCATGACATGGAAATAGGTGCCGCATGCGGGGTTGGAAAACGTACCCCTCGGTGGGCACCTTTGTACCCCCGGGGTGCCAAAGGAGTGGATGCCTCGTAAGGGTATTAGAGGAGGGGTGGACACTTCGTAAGTGGCCCCAACTCCCCCGTCGACCCATAGGACATGGGTCGTCCCTTGGCTAGCGGAGTAGCCAAGCCTAGCGTTCCGTGTAGCCGGTTAATGGACGGTTGAAGGGACACGGGCCTAGGGTAATGTCGGAGACGAGAGGGGTCGACGACATTACGGAGCGGGGAATACCGGGAGGCTTCCTCCCTAGGTTCGCTTGCACTACCTTATGCCGGCTTGGATCTCTGTAGTGGAGCGTACGAGCGGATGAGGGATAGTCTAGCGACGGACGGTCCTCCGTAAAGGACAAGGCTCGCGAAGGCAAGTGTGCCGAGCGGGGATTCGTGGGGCGCGGCGCCCACGAAGGCCAAGGAGGCGGGACTCGATAGGAACGCTAAAGGGAGGCACGCCGAGGGAGAATTCGTAAGGTGGGTGGCCTACGAGACTCGAGGGGCGGAACCCAAGGAGGCAAGCGGTATCGGTATCCGTATAGTGAACCTTGAGAGACTGGACCAATGGTGTAAGCGGCCAGGCGTGGTCGAGCCAAGGAGGGGCCAGTGGCTAGCGATGCGGAGCGAGGCCGGTTCGTTTGTATGGGGCCTTATGAGGCGAACCTATGGGAGTCGAGGGCGCGGAGCGCCGTGGCAAAGCGAGGGTCGTTAAGACGGTCGAGAAGCACGGTGTGGACTTGTTGGTTCCCTATTTAGGAGCGATGGGACACGAGGGCCGCACGGGTCGAATGCGAAGCACGAAGGTGCGAAGCATGGACGTGCGAGGTGTCACGCTGAGGTGCTGATGTCGGGGGCAAGCGAGCTTGTGGCGCACACTTGGGTGGCTTTTCGGAGGTAAGCCGTTGGACCGAGCGAGCAGGCCGCGGATGCGGTATGGCCATGGGCGTTGTCAGGCGCATGAGACACGATGGTGAGGAACTTATGGTTATGAGTGCCCTTCGTGGCATGCGATGTCGCGAAGCCCGGACCTCGACGCTAGAGGCGTGCGGATTGAGTCGCGGGGGCGAAACGCGTGGGAGGCGAGACGCTCGGCTATACTCATATTGTACAAGTTGGGGAAGAACTTGTAATGTCCTTGGGCTGGCGACGAAGGCAGCAAGGCATTCGGTTATGAGGTACTCTCGAGGAGAGATCGGTTGGCAAGACGGGAGACACCTAGCTTGGTGGCCAACCTCGGTATTGGGGTTGCTCGTTGGGAACTCGAGGAGTCCGACGAGGGGTTCGATTACAGGCGAAGGGTCGGGCTGTAAGTCTCGGGGAGGAGCAAGCTTGGCAAAATGCTTGGATTGGTATTCCGCTGTTAAGTCTGGGAGACTTGTCCGCGTAAGGGACTCGAGAAGGCTGGCTCGGGTGTGCGACACTTGAGCGCCGCGCGGGGATTTTTGAGGCGAAAAAGCTAACCCCGTGACAGCACGGGCTCTGCGAACAAAAACCCTAAGGTTGTGTCAGTTAGCTCTTATTTAGGGCTATAAAAATTACCATACATATATAACGATAATCTCTCTTTTTTTGCCTAAATAATGATGGCTTAACTTTTAATTAGAAGTGTTGTTCTTGTCCTATATCTTTTAAAGTTTGTAGATGTTCCTAGCCTCTATTTCTTTCAGCAGTTCAACCCTTTTTTGTCCTTTTTCATGTTGAGTAGATGATGTTGTATGAGGCAATATCAATGCCAGCCTACAAAAGAAGCCTAGAGGTTAAACAATGTTAGGGCAAGGGAGGCATGCCTCCCACTCCTGGCATTCAAGAAATTCTTAAATATCCCTATATGCAAGGTCAATGTATATGTATTTTTAAATATAACAACTGTATAAAGAAAATCCCTGCTATACCTATATTGTTGTCACCTTTTTTTGTATCATGATCATGATCAAATACTTGCGAGCTATTCTGACGGCTGAGTTAGCTACATTTGGGCTCATATTTTATTTGGTCCTTTCCAGCCTAGTTTGTTATTTGGCTCGGTGAGGCCAAAACTCCCATTTTCATGTATTACCTAGCCTATGCATTTTGGATTCCCATTTGTAAAGACTTTAGATCACAGTTCTTTTGATCCAAGGGCTCATATTCCTTAACATTTTGATTAGGGCTGAAGTGGGGTGCTTAGAATTAATGCAGTTAATATAGTAGAGAGTAAGAAGAGAAGTGGGAGAAAAGAGATGAAACCCCTGAAGCTTTGTTTAATCCTAGTTTTATCGAGGAAGTTGATCTTCCTTGTGGAGAGCTTTATTTTATCCTAGTTCTATCAAGGAAGTTGATCTTCCTTGTGGAGAGCTTTGTTTAATCCTAGTTCTATTGAGGAAGTTGACCTTCCTCGTGGAGTGTGGTTTACACCATTTAGGTAGAGCTAGAGGTTATGGGAGCTTCTCTTTGTGTCTTGGTGTGAAGATGATATCTATATCTATATCTATATATGAAATGTGATTCTTTTGGTACACATGTCACTCTTTGCTCCTTTCTTCTCTCTCTCAATACCCTTTCCAACTATAGAAAAAAAAATATTGACTGCACTAGGTCTAGCAATTCATTGCATGAACCAAACCTATTTTTTAATAATTAATATAGCAAAATAACAAAAATCTAATATGATAAATGCAATCTACAATATATGAAAAGTCGAGATTTAAAAAATTGCTGGTTTTATAAATGCAGTGCAAAAAAAAGTAGTTATACACCTGGTGAATAGGACAATTTCTCCCTTACTATCCTATGATCATTATTTGTTTTTAAAATTAATTTACATTATTATAATGGTTTTTTCTTTTTTTTTTCACATATGCCCTTAGAAAATAATTTTAATTACTGATTATTGATAACTCTTATATTTTCCTTACATTCGTTTGCTTCTTCAATTTTTTCAGCCAACATTGTTTAAATTTTTAAAATTTTGTTATTTCGTATTTTTATATTTATAGTCCTATAAAATTATCTAATTATTAATTAGTCCTTTACAAAATTTTCTTCATACACACACACACACACACACACACATATATATATATATATATATATATATATATATATATATATATATAGTAGGGCTGCTGTACTCTCAGGAGCACGGAGGCCTCCGTGCTCCTGAGCCGTTTTCGATGATGGAATTTCCGAATCGACGATCGCTGCCGTTTAGCTTGATCTAGCGTATTCTGAAGTTTCTAGAAAATAATTTTTGCGATTTCTTTGATATTCATTTACGTAGCAATCGAAAGGATTCAAAATCAATAATTTTTAACGGTGAAATAAAAAATCCTATAAAATACTGGCGATATAGCACTAAATTTCGATCATGAAATATTGATCTGTTATATCGATAGTTACAAGAATTTTGTATCAAACTTTCATCTGATTTGAATTACTCTTACACCCGTTAAACCTTGAAAACCGCAGATATCAACTATTAAAAATTATGAATTTATGAACCTTTCGATCACTAGGTAACAGTGATATCAAAAATCGCAATAATTATTTTTCTAGAAACTTCAAATACCCTAGATTAATCTAATAGAGCCATCGTCAATTCAAAAAATTCCACTCATCGAAAATAGGCTCAGGAGCACGGAGGCGCTCCGTGCTCCTGAGCAGGCACAAGCAGCCCTACTATATATAGTATATATACATATATATATTATAGTATATAGTAGTGGACTGGGCTGCTATTAGTGAAGCAAAATCCTATTGTTTGCTACCAGTTTTTTTAGCTTTTGGATCAACTCTTTCATTCATCTTCTAAAACCATTGGAATTAAATCACGTATAACCAGTGGGACACTCCACCCTGGGGGACCACTCAATCTCTAACTTAACTAATATCACCTAACCCTATACAATTTTTCATCCAAAGGGTTAAAACTTATATCGCAAAAAGAGGTTTTACTAATTAATAGTATTCCAGTCTAATTCTATATATATATATATATATATATAATTATATAATATACATAAGAGTTTTGCCTAGAATACTATCGGTATTGCTAGAATACTATATATATCTAATATATATATATATATATATATAGTATATAGAGTTTTGCTAGAAACTATACGGGTAGTAAACGCTCGGTTTAACTACCGATTTGTTTTCGTGATTAAGATGCTTCCAAATTGATGATCGTAGCTACCGTTAAACATGATCTAGAACTATTTAAACTATATGGAAATCAAATTTCACACATTTTCGGATATTGTTTCTTTGTCATTCAAGGAACAGAAAATGAATGGCTTGGAATGCAATATCCTTCAATAAAGTGGATGTACAAATTTTTATATTTGAGATCTAGAGTCTAGATCTTAATTTTGAAATAGTTTCAAAGAATTTTTTAACAAAAAATTTAGTTCGATTTGAACTCTTCAACTACGTTAAACACGAGCAAACACTCACCATATTGGCCATTAAATTATAAGATTTTGTGACCCTTTGATCGTCTAGTAAGTGATGCCATAACCATCATTGAAATTTGATTTCCTAGATAATTTAAAAAATTGTCTAGATCATAGTTCAACGGTTGCCGATCGTCGATTTGAAGCCTATCATAAAAACAAATCGGTAGTAAAATGAGCCAGTTACAACCGATAGACCACAGTCAAACTATATATACTAGTAAGAGAGAGAGAGAGAGAGAGAGATGGCTGGACTTTTGGTGATCTTAGGCAGCATGGAGCCTGCTGTGCTCACTGAGCCGTTTTCGATGATGAATTTTTCGAACTAGCGATCGGCTCCGTTAGACTTGATCTAGCCTATTTGAAGTTTTTAGAAATAATTTGCGATTTTTCGATACTATTTACCTCAATCAAAAGGATTCAAAATATCAATAATTTTTAAGCGCGAAAATAAAATTCTATAAAAATGGTGATACATAGCGCTAAAATTTTCGAATCAGATTATGTGAGACTTGTGTAGATAGAGTATAAGAATTTTTATCTAAAATTTCATTCTGATTTGAACACTTTCTATATCCGTTAAACGTTGAAAACGGCAATAACTCAACCATTAAATATTATTGATTTTGAACGCTTTCGATCACTAAGGTAAATGATATCAAAAAAATTCGCAAAAAAGTTATTTGTATAGAAACTTCAAATACGCTAGATCAACGTCTAACGGAGCCGATCGTCGATTTGAAAATTCGCATAATCGAAAACGGCTCAGGAGCACGAGTGCCTCCATGCCTCTATATATAACGTATATTTAGATCCATATGCTATCTCTATTAATAGGAATTGAGGACATTGTCCTACTCAAGTCGGATTGAATGATCGAACTTTCAATGATAATCGACCGTTGAAATTTGATTTACACAATTAGAAATGTTTAGAAAACCAATTTTGTAATATTTTAAAAATCATTTTCAAGTTCATACTTAAGAGTTAAAATGAACGGTATAAATGAATAACCTTCTTAAAATAGAGGTTAGACTTTCTCAATTCATAATTAGAGTTATCAAACATTATATAAATAGTATAAAGAATTTTCTATCAAAAATTCAAGTAATTTGGATTACTCTACACCGTTAAACAAGCAAACGGCTCATATAGGCCGTCAAAAATTGTCGATTTTACGACATTTTGATCACCATGTAAATAATTTTTAAAATTTATGAAATTTAGTTTCTAGATATTTCAAATACTCTAGATCAACTTCAACGGCTCCGATCATCGATTCGGAATCTCTATCATCAGGAACAATTTGATAGGACAAATGCTACTATCCTATTAATAGGATAGTAGCCCTAGCCTATATATTATATGTATTATATTTAGAGTAGGGCTATTATACTCTTAGGAGTATAGAGCCCTTCGTACTTATAAATTGTTTTTGATGATGGAGCTTCCGAATCGATGATCCACTTCGTTAAATATGATCTAGAGTATTTGAAACTTCTAAAAAATAAATTTCGCAATATTTCGAAATCATAATAAAGTCCATCAAGCGGGCATAAAATGAACGGTCAAAATCAAAAGATGTCCTAAAAATGGATGATTGGATTCAAGGGTTTAAGTGCCCATCGGCACGAGTCGTATCCACCGTGCCGTATCGTGCCAGCAAGGTATCGGCACGATATAGCTCCCGTGCCGATGGCACAACTCAAAACCCTCTATTCTTTAAATTAGTAAGTAATTTTCTTAATAAAGTTCAAAAGATTTGATAAAAATACATAATAAATAATTGACATATTTTGTTGCTAAAGAAAATAAATATTTCATGTCATTATGTGTCGGCACGTATATTTTTTTGTGATCGGCACGCATCAGCACGACCCGACATGCACCGTGCCGTACTGTGCCGGCAAGTTTCCGGCACGACCACATGCCACGATACTTAAATCCTTAATTGGATCCTTCAATTTAGGATCGGAGTTATTGATCTTTATCTAGATAGTGAATAGTAATTCTATTAAAAATTCAACTAATTCCAATTCTTTCACACCGTTAAACTAGCAAGTATTCCATACAGGCTATTAAAATTGTAAATTTTGAGATCTTTAGATCATAAGGTAAATGATGTCAAAAAATTATAAAATTTGACTTGTAGAAGTTTGAAATGCTCTAGATAATATTTAATGGTATGGATTATCGATTCGGAAGCTCCATCATCGAAAACAACTTATGAGTACGAAAGCGATCATACTCATAAGAGTATAGTAGCCAGACTCTTATATTTATATATAGTGTTTTAATATAAAATGTTTTAAAATATGTATATGGTGGTTTAATTCTTTTTATCATTTAATACCTATATAGCCATTTACTTATACACATAGTTGATTAGTTACTCTTATGAAAATTTATAGCACACATTTATTAATTTAAATTATTTTTATTTAAATTAATTTAGACAGTAATCAGAATAATAAAATTATATAGAAAAATATATACAATTAAGAAAATTTTATTATTAAAAAATGTTACATCTGCGTCATCGTGCAATTTCTTAACTAGTCTTTGCCATTATAGATTTCTTGTAGTCTCTAGGTTTATTGTAAAAGCTTCTTTTGTGTTGTTCTCTTGTGGATTAGGGATAGTCAAACCACCCAAATTTTTGTTTTCTTGTGTTTTGTTTTATCTTGAATGGTTACTCTTATAATTGCTCATCTTTTGAAAGCTTGTAGGATACGTGTTATGATAATGCTCACACAGTATTTGTGAAATTCCCACCAATACATGTTCTCCTAATTTTGCATCAGTTACTAAGGTTTTCACCGAACTTGCCAGTTATTCTCACCCTGTTTCATTTAGGAAGCTAGGTAGTGAACCTTGCAGTGCTATTGCAACGATTTTCGATAATTTGGCTCCTTTGTTGCTTCCGAGCTCACATAGAACTTGGTTTCTCACCTCTCTTTCGGCATAGTTTGGATTTCTCTATTTGTTTCTTGGGGAAAAATCCTGGTCTCTGGATCACGTTTCAAGGCAAAAAATAATGAAATTTTTCTCATTTCGGCACTGCAGAGACCACAAAGTAAAGTTTGAGTGCCCTGATTATAATGTGCATTAAATTCGGGTTTGATGTTGATTAATACTGTGCATGCCAAAGATAATAGCTCAGTCAAGTAGATAAGTATGCCCTGTGGATCTGCTGAATTGCAGCTCAAGCTCTTTTATAAATGTTTTTTCCTGTACGTTTATAAAAATCTGTAGTTATTTCACATCAGTGAGGAATCAGACCAATCCTCCTGCTACTCTATAATTCTCTTGCTAATTCTTCTGGTTGCAGGATGATGGAATTCTCGTCCTTCCTACTGTTTTAGGACTTCCCCCAAAGCTTAATTCAAGAGAAATCTCATCCGAAGGCTACAACCTCCATACATTGTGTCTCACGGCTGCAGCTAGCATGTCTGGCTGTTGCCAGGTAGAATTGTTTGCTAATTACAGCAAATGTGCAGTATACATTCTGGCAGTCTTTTGGCTTCATGTAGTTATAGTCTTTAATCTGTCTCAATGCAGGTGACTGTACCATTAGGATTATATGAAAAATGTCCAGTGTCAGTTTCCTTTATTGCAAGGAATGGAGGAGATCGTTTCTTACTAGATACCATCCAAACCATGTACAGCACTCTTCAAGAACAAATAGATGTCGTTCAGAAATCCAGTGTTTCGAGTACTAGTGCCAGCAAGGAAGAATCTGCAGAAATTGCTAAAGAGAAAGTCGGGTTTTCTTTTTTTTTTTTTTTTTTTTTTTTTTTTTTCTTTCCCTTCTTTTAATTTTTTCTTTATTATGACCTAAATGCTACTCTCTGTTTTTATGAGTGTACTAGTAACTTCTTGGAATTTAAAAATCTTGTTCTCAAAATTCATATATGTATTTTCTAATGCAGGGAAACCTGGCTTATAAAGAGAAACAGTGGCAAAAAGCAATTAATCTATATACTGAAGCAATCAAACTAAATGGAAAGAATGCAACATATTACAGCAACCGAGCAGCTGCATATCTAGAGCTGGGGAGGTACCGCGCTAACTAATGTTCTCAGGATTCTGGTATTAACTACATATTTGACTCTGTTTCCTCTCCTCCAGTTACCGTCAAGCTGAAGCAGATTGCACCAGTGCAATCAACCTTGAAAAGAAGGTTAGTGTCCTGCTATGTGAATTCAAGTATTTTATCTTGTTTGGAATCAATCATGCCAAAGTGGTAGCCCGGTACTTCATCTAGGTTGCGTTAGTCAGTGTAGTTGTGGAAAAAGAACTAGCCTAGATGGTTGTATGCTTTTGTAAGTAAAAGTTTCTGCTACAACATTAGTATGATGAAATAGATTCAAGTTACTTAGGTTTCTCAAGAGAAAAAGGGAGAGAACTAGTGGATTTTTTTCCTAGAAATAGAGAGAATTTCCACCAAGAAAATCTCCGCTTACAGAAAGTATCTTCGAATTTACTCTATTGTTGTTTTCTTTCTCCAAACTATGGTAAGGGTCTGTTTGGTTCAACGTAAAACTATGAAAAATAATTCTCGGTGGAAAAGAGTTTTCCGTCGAAAACAAATTTTATACTCTTTAACGTTTGGTTTGTAGGAAAAGAAAATTAGTTTTTTCTAGCCATGCCTGTTTGGTTGAAAGGGAACGTTCGAATGAAAATAATTTTATAAAATTCTCTTCTGTTACATATTATGTATTATTTATATAAATAACTACCATATTATATATTATATAATTAAACTTTATATCTATATTTATTATCATCATCATCATCATTTGTAATTTAAATATATTCAAAATTATATTACATAGTATATATAATGTAATATATAATAATTTATATATTTAACATAATATATAATAACACATATGTAATATAATAATATAATATATAAAGAGTCTGGCTACTATACTCTTATGAGTATAGACCCCTTTGTATTTCGGCTGTTAGATCAAGGGATGTGCGGTCTAACGGCCGAAAATTTATGAATACAAAGGGGGTATATACTTATAAGAGTATAGTAGCCTTAGACATATATATATATATATATATATATATATATATATATATATATATATATATATATATATATATATATTAGCATAAAGAGAAAGAGAGGGTAAGTGATTATCCTCGAGAGAGTTTTCGTTTTCCGCCGAAATACAACGGAAAAGGAAAACTTCAAATTTTCCCTAAATCCGTAAAAATAGTTTTACGGGAAAATCATTTTATGTTGAACCAAACAAGTGGAAAAGCATTTTTCATTCCGAAAAATAATTTTTCAGTTCATTTTACGCTGCACCGAAGACCCCCTAAGTAAATTTTATCTTGATTCTAACTCTCTAATCAATAAAACATTTTTTCAAAATCTCACGAATTGTATCTTTTCCACACCAACAACGAAAAGCACTGTACTGGGCTCACACTGAGTATTGGGCCTCAAATTACACAACCTGAAACAAGTGTGAGCCTCAAATTACACAACCTGAAACAATAAAATAACCTAGTTACTGCATCAAACTTTGATTGGGCCTCAAACAGAGGATTTCAGTCACGTTCACCTTTACTGTGCATCGACTTATCTTTGATGCCATTGATGCACTCTGTTTAGCTTCCACCTTGAATATATTCAAAATTTTCAATCTTGTTGATTCATTGTGTCAATGATCTTCTAGTAATAGTTTTGGATACAGATTGTAGGATGTTTCTATTGTTGTGATTGAAAGAGTGTGTCTTTCAAAAATTGCCATGCTTGACCTTAGAATAATATAGCCAAGGCAAGGCAACAGTGATGTAGGATGGGATATAGGATCCTACGTTTTAGAGGGCTTCAAATTAATCTAATCTAATTTAAAAAAAACGATGAACTAAATTGGTTTAATCCGATCAACATAGGTTCAAGCCTTTTCTGCATCAAAGGGTATATAAGTTAGCTGCTCACATAGGCACCACCTCATGACAGGATTTCTTTGAGGTATTCCCTTCCCAGAAGTAAATAAACAAATAAATAAATATCCTTCACCACTGACACATTCATAGTTAAGCCACGCTAGCAAATAGGGATACTTCGTGCACTCCCATTTCAGTACAAGGTTCTCTACTAGCTTTATAGATATAGTCAGTGCTGCTTCCAAGAATAAGCAGCTGACAAATCTTCTCCTCAAACATAGCCCTGATTTTGTAGACATTGTTTTTCCTCTATTACCTTCCTCTTTCATTCTTGAGCATAAAGCAGGGAGTAGAACAAAAACAAGCTGCTAGCATGTTCTTTTTCAAATTTGATTTTTCAGGAGATGGTTCTGATTCGCCTTTGCAATAACGACAACTCTGATCTGTTTGACTCCTATCTCCACAAAAGCAGCACTTGATCCATCATTGGCCTTCAAGAGCTTTAGGTAGTGAGCTAGTGGATTTGATGGAAAGCCTTTAGGTAGTGGAAGTAGCACTAGTGCTTCTACTAATTACAGTCTGAACTAGTGTTTCTTTAATTTATTCAAAAACAAGTTTTTAAAATGAGTACTTGCCGTATGTTTTATCTGCTACACAACATTATGTACTAGTCTTCTCATTTTTATGTCAGCATCTTCATTAGCGAGAGTTTTTCTCGGTTTTTGTACATCCTAAAAAATCACCGATGGAGATAGATACACTGTAATTCTCTCAAGTAAACAAATCTTAGGTATTGCATTTTTCATTCAAGAAGGCATGAAATGCTCTCTGATAATTGTCTTGCCTTTTTTTTCTTCTACATTCAGAATGTCAAAGCTTATTTACGAAGGGGAACTGCACGTGAGATGCTTGGTTATTACAAAGAGGCAGTAGAAGGTCTGGTCTCTCTCTCCCCCCCTCTTCTCCCCCTCCCCCCACCCTTGCCACGCACCGAAAAGAAGAAAAGTTTTTTTTCAATTTCAAATAGTTAAGCTGAAAGTTGTTCTCTCTACTGGTTTGCAGATTTCAAATATGCCCTTGTGCTAGAACCAACCAACAAGACTGCAAATCTTGCTGTCAATAGACTAAATAAGTTATTCCAGTAGGCACGTACGAAAAAGCAGTAATACATGAAAGCCATGTCTTCCTAGCTCTCAAAGATATCGTCTTAGACATTTGTGCATCCGGCCCTAGATGCGTGATTTGGAGACAAATGGTAGTGCACCAGAACATCGTCTACGACAGATCCTGGCCTCTCAGCGGTGTCACAATATAGTTAAATCAGACACTCAATTTGCTCCATCATCAACAAGCTTTAGTTTCTCCTTGTTTTGGAGGTGTCCTGAAAGTTTTGTTAGCACCTTGTGTTAGACGGTTGGTTTAAATATCGATGCTTCAATATTGTTTTCTTTATAGCTTTTACTATTTTTGACGATGTACAATAAGATGATCAATTTATTTGTTGTGGGTCTCACGAATTTGGTTTGTTTAATAAAATTTGCGATCAGTTTGCATTGATCAAGCTGGCTTGTAGTTGGGTATGATTTATTGTTTTATGGGTCTTTAAACTGTTATCTGGGATAGCTATTTTGTAATCGTGAGTTTTTGTTGCTGAGAACAAACATTCGACGGGCTATTAGTGTGAACCCGGGATAGCACAAAGTCGTTATAGAGTAATAGGGTGCTTCTCAATATAGTCTTGGAATTTAATATGGTGACGGTAAACTGGGAAATGGAATTTTTTTGGCGGGTTTCATTGCTGATTTTTCTTCCAAATGTCAAATATTTGTTGTATATATATATGTGGTGCTCTCGACCTGTACGTGTTATTATCAGGGATGAACTGTGCTGAAAGGATGTCCAAGTTGCTGATTGGCGCAAGGGATATCAGACTTGAATAGAGTTTTAAGTGATTCATTCTACTCCTTTAATGGCTTTTGACTCTTTGGATTTTCTTCCTGCAGCTTTGCTTTGGTAGGTAGCGTAGTATCTGAACTTTTAATCTTGTCAAGTAGACCTCTAAACTTTATTAAATATAATTTAATTGTTTCTTTCCTGCAAGCAAAGTTATCCCTTTCTTTGAGCAAATTTATAATTAAATAGTTGTGTTGGTGACATGTTTTACAAATGATTTTGTAGACCTTACACACACGCCAAAAAAAAAAAAGTTCTCTCTTTTCATGAATACGAATAAAGCGTAAGGATTAAAGAATCGATTTCTTTTCTTTTTTTTTTTTTTTTTTTTTTTGTTTTTCAAGCTTTAGAATAGAAATGACTGGTTTTAATATGTCTTCAAGCTTCACGAGATCAAATGCAAAATATTTATTGACATTGTCTTTTTAAGGAGGAGCTATTAATTATTTGATAAAGTGTAAGAATCTAGTTACCAAAATCAGAAGTTCAGGGATCTATTTGTTAATGTTTTAGGGTTAATTTTTTTTTTCCTAAAATAGTCAGAGCAATAAATTGGAAGACTATTATCCCCACCTAGATAAGGTATTAATGACCTGACATAATCCCTTTGGACATTAGTAATGCCTTGTTTTAGTATTGCAAAGATTCACTCTCTCATGATGTTTGTATTTTTTTTTTTTCAGTCTTATTTTTATAAATTAGTGAGTAATGCTGCGGATAGATAATGTAGAGATATTTAATTGTAACACATATTTTGAGTGTTATATAAAATTAAGGGAAAACTTCAAATACCCCCCTGTGGTTTCTTCTCACTTTAGTACCCTGTGGTTTAAAATGTATCAAGTTAGTACCCTATGATTTCACACTTTCTCAGTTTAGTATCCTGTGTTTTCAAGTGTATCAAGTTAGTACACTGTGGTTTTATTTTTGTATTAAGTTAGTACCATATGGTTTCATTTTTGTATCAAGTTAGTACCATGTGGTTTCAATTTTCTCTTTTATTATCCATTTCGGAGTATATAATTTAACGAAATATTAAACCACATGGTACTAAAGTGAGAAAGTGCGAAACCACATGGTACTAACTTGATACACTCGAAGCCACAGGGTACTAAAGTGAGAAAGTGCGAAACGACAGGGTACGAATTTGATACATTTTAAACCACATGGTACTAAAGTGAGAAAGTGCGAAACTACCGTGGGGTATTTAAAGTTTTCCCTAAAATTAACTAATATATTAACAATATATGAAGTTTTCTTTGTGGAGATAAAGAGCATTACGTAGAGAATGGTTAGTCAAGGTTTGTGATAACAACATCGATGTTGACGGCTTTACGCGGAAAAACAAATGCTGGAAATACAGTTCTCGATTGGCGTTGGATGTTTTTAGTCTAGAAAAGAGTACACAATATTATAGATATATATATGTATATGATATGATATATATATATATATAGAGTTGAGCTAGATATTTTTAGAAGCACTACCGATTGGTACTCTTAAAGTTGTACTAACCCTCGAATCACTCTTATATTACTAATATTTTTTTGGAGCAAAACACTATTCACTACTACTATCAGCATCACCACCGTCACAATCTCACCATTCAAAAGGCGATAAAAACTCTAAAGCACCAGCCCCACATTGGTACTTCTAAAAATTAATTTCAGGCTCCACTCAATATTATATAGTATATATATATATTATATATATATATATATTATATATATATATTATATATATATATATATATAGAGGAGAGAGAGATGAGAGGAGAGAGACGAGAGAGAGAGAGATGCGAGAGAGAGAGATCAAATTTGACTTGGCTTCTTAAATATGAGGTCTCCAGAGAGAGAGAGAGAGAGAGAGAGAGAGAGAGAGAGAGAGAGAGAGATGTAGTTTTCAGTTGAAAAGGAAAAGGTTGGGCATCCAACTCCTGCACGAATGGTTTGGTATTTGGGCCCCTTTCTTTATGATTTGGAGTGGAATTAATTGGATTTAATCGTTGGTCCGAAAGCATGAGTTGAGGATCGGCGTGTAGGCTTATCTGGTCTGGTACATCTCTAAAAGGTGCTATCTGGTTGGGAAATGTAGAATAGTTGGAGATATTTTGTACTAACTATGTATTCCTTATATATGCAATAGAATTAGCCATCAATTTCTGCTCAATATTAGATAAAAGAATTATTATTTTTGAAGATGAAAGATATCACTGACCTATAAAAAATGCTGTAGGTAAATCTATACATGGATGTAAATCTTATACCATTTTAATTTTTAGAATTTACAAAAATTCAAACGAATTTTAGTTAAGGCTAAAGAGGAAAGAACCTTTGGATGGGTAGGGTGTACGTTTGAGGCTAGTCTACTCCTTACCTATTCCAAGTAGGTAAAAACTTGTGAAACTTGTTTGACCTATGACCTACTTTGATTTAACTATATAATTTTTTAAAATTTTAATTTAGTTATCTAGTCTTTTAATTTATTTAATTTGAGTCATTTAATAATTAACTCTTAGAGTATAAAATTTTAATGTGTTGCTTACTTTTATTGCCTCAATTAGTATATTTCATGTATTTCATACAACTATAATTCTATTAGAAGTAAGCAAAAAGGTTGAATTTTGAATTCATGAATATCTTATTTGCCATATCTTCTTGGTTACTAAAGAAACTAGTAGTATTTGGTTGACGATGAGTGTGTTCAAATGTTTACAATGACATCTATATTCAACTTTCAAATTATTCTTTTAGAGTAAGAAAAATTACCTTATAGATTAACTTTGCTATCCTACTAATTAAATCATAAATGTCAAAATCTTTCAAGAAGCAAAAAAATCAAACTCTTTATTTCTCATCATATTTTTCGTACTGAACAAGTTACTACAAGATAACTCATTCCAATGTTTAAATAAAATTGCACTAAACAATATATTTATATAGCTAAAAAGAATTGTACAGAAGAAGCTTGCAATTTTTGATAGATAAGATGTGTGATCAACTGGTTAGAATAGTATACCATATCTGATCTTCAATTTCCCTTTTTAGAATAAGATAAAGGAAAATGCTACCTGTACACCCATGTTTGGGGTGTATATCCTACAACTACCGATCGGGTGTGTCATGCCCCGGGACTGATACCAATTTGGGCCAGCCCGAGCACGTCAAACAGACGCCGAATGGACAGAGTTTTTCTTGTTCGCCCAAGGCTCATCACCTGTACATTTTCAAGTAGAGAAAAGCACTAGCGGAAACATACACAAACGGGTTACACGAGGGTAAGCAATAGCCATGAGTGAAAGAAAGGGAACTAAACATCTACACAAGTACTATGATTCTCTTTTGATCACATACATTGCATTTAACCTTCATATTCAAGATTCTTTACATTTCATTACATCACTTGCATCATTTCTTTTTACATCACAATGCTTTAAAATAAACTTTGCAATCTTTTCTTTCTTTGCTTTATACATCAACGTCTTAAATCATTAAAACAAAAGATGATAAAAGGGTATGCTACTAACAAAATGTAAAGCCTGACTCGGGTGGCCACTACCTAGGGTGTGATACCTTTACCACGGTCGCTCGCCGGCTCGCTCGGTCCCCGCTCTGTGGAAATAGTGGGGTGAGAATTACAACAAAGTTTCCAGTGGGTTCGGCCTCAATCTCACCGACTTTCCCACTAGGACTAACTCAGACATAATAGAAAGGATAAGCAGAATAGTAACTAAACTGTAATCATGATGCTAATATGCCTGAACAATAAAGCAAGAAATATGCTCAACGTAAATCATGCAAGTATGCAAGTTCTTTGTACTTTACTCTTTATTCTTTAATCTTTGTTCTTGTTCTTTAATCTCACGGCTAACTCGGCGGTTTCGCCACATTAACTTGCCTACATTAAGTCCATCATCGCGGGCCCTCAGCTGCCTCCCGCTAAGACCGTCCTCGGGTTTACTCCAACCCGTGATGCAAAACTCCGGAGCGCATCGCTCGAGGGGAAGCGACCGCCCTCGAGCACGGAACTCATAGCAAGTATGATCGATCCTTAACTCTAAGGATATATAGTTTAATTATTGTCTTTACACTAACTCTAGTGTTCTTTTCATCACTTTATTTTGCTAACTCTAGCAATCATTGTTCTTTAACTTTACTCGTTCTTTATGCCACTTTGATTTTCTTTACTTGTCTCTAATCATTATCATTGTTCTTTGCGTCACATTTCTCTTTGATGCCACACACACTAACTCTAGTGTCACTTTTCTTTACATTATCGAATGCCACTCGATCTAGGTTTTATTGTGTCACTTTGTTCTTTCATCTCATTGGGTGCTCACATTATATCTCATGCATACATATAGGGTTAAATAGGCTCTCAAACATTTCAAATAGCACGTGTACTCACATCATGCAACATTCTCATGTATATCATCACATCTACCCTATAATGTATGCAACAATATAAATATATGCTCAATTGAATGACACATTAGGCATAGAGGGAATTCCAACAAGTTTGGATAGCACCACCCACCTCGTAGGCGTACTAGGATACTACGGTGATTTTCTTGGGATTTTTAGCCTCTTAGTTTGCTACCTGCGGCAAAACGAAGGCCTATTAGGCCATTTTGCTCATATTTTTACAATGGCTTTTCATAACGTTAATCCGAGCGCACCAACGCGTCGGAAATACCCCCAATTAGGTTTTTAGAGGGTCAATTTCACTTTGAAATCCTCCCGAGCAAAAGCCCCAAATTTGGGTGCCCTAGCTCATAGCATATCAAAACTAGGGTTTTGATCTCTTAGAGAAGCAAAAGCAAGCTTCAAATCATCTAAAGGTTCCATAAAAATCATTCTTAACTCAATCCAAACCCTAGTTTGGATTTTACCATGAGAGAGGTTGAAGCTCTTCTCTAAGCTTCACCACATTTACCCATCCATGATTTTGATCTCTTAAGGAAGCAAAAGGTAGCTTCAAACACTCTAGAGACTCCATTAAAACATTCCTAGGTTAATCAAATCCCTAATTTGGGTTCTACTTGAATAGGGTTCAAGCTTACCTATAAGCTTGTTCCTAGGTTGCTCCAAAGAGGAAGAAGAGGAAGCAGCTTTACTCTTTGGCTTCTTCTTCACCTTCTACTCCTTCTCCTTTTTCTTCTTTTTCCTTTCCTTCCTTTCTTTTCTTCTTTTCTTTCTTTTCTTCTTTGTCTTCTCCTCCTTATGTTTAGAGAGAGAAAGAGAGAAAAGAGTGTGAGAGGGAGAGGAAATGAGAGAAAGAGTCCTCTTTCTCCCATACATAGCACTATTAAGTGCAAAAATGCAAATAAGCCCCTCAACTTTGACTCTATTCATACTGCCCAGACTGGGCATTTTCGGGCTGGGGGGACCGGTCTCCCTTCAGGGATCGGTTCTCGTAGCTTCTCCCCGCGGCCAGCAGGGCTCCCGCGTGCAATGCGACCGGTCTCACTTTGGGGGACCGGTCTCTCGGGGATCGGTCTCTCCAGCAGGGACCGGTTCCCGAGAGCCTGATCTCTGGGACTTAGTCGATTTCCCCATTTTCTCATCTTTCACACGTACGGGGACCAGTCTCTCCTTCAGGGACCGGTCCTCGAGCGCACAAAACCTGCAGAATGCAGATTTTTGATTCTTTAGCTCTCGAAAACCTCCCACAATGCACTTTTGATTATTTTAACACCCTCGGACTTTCCGAAGTGTACTATCCTCGCACTTTGGTCAATTTGACTAAAGTTTGATATTTATTTTCCGAATTCTCGGTATATTACATTCTCCACCCCTTAAAATAATTTCGTCCGCGAAATTACGCATACCTTAACTTGTCGACTCAAATAAATGCGGATACTCTCTCCGCACAGTTTCCTCAAGCTCCCAAGTGGCTTCTCACGCCGTATGGTTGCTCCATTGGACCTTTACATATGGAATTTTGTGACTCCGCAACTTCCTTTCTTCTCGATCGAGGATGCACACCGGGTACTCCTCATATGACATATCTTTACGTAGCTCCACGGGCTCGTACTCCATTACATGTGTCAAGTTGCGAATATACTTTCGGAGATTTGACACATGAAAAACATTGTGAACTCCCGCGAGTCTCGGTGGTAGTGCGAGCTTGTATGCTACCGTACCCACGCGCTCCAATATCTCAAATGGTCCAACATAACGGGGGCTTAGCTTCCCGCGGACCCCAAATCGCTTTACTCCACGCATCGGCGACACTCTAAAAAATACGCGGTCTCCAACCGCGAACTCTAAGTCTTTCCTTCGCTTGTCGGCATAACTCTTTTGTCGAGGTTGCGCCGTCGCTAACCGTTGACGGGCAAGACGAACCTTTGCTTCCGCCTCCCGTACCACGTTCGGGCCAAGAGCCGTTCTCTCGCCCACGTCGCTCCAATGAATAGGAGAACGACACTTTCGACCATATAGTGCCTCAAATGGCGTCATCGCTATACTCTCCTGAAAACTGTTATTATACGCAAACTCCGCCATCGGCAAGAAATCATGCCATCCTCCTTTGTAATCTAGTACAGACACTCGAAGTAAATCCTCAAGGATCTGTATTGTCCGCTCCGACTGTCCATCGCTCTGAGGATGAAACGTTGTACTAAAGTCGAGCCGTGTGCCTAGAGCGTCTTGCAAGCTCTTCCAAAAGTGGGATGTGAACCTAGGGTCTCGATCCGACACAATTGATACCGGAACCCTATGAAGTTTCACAACCTCGTCGAGATAAATTTGAGCTAACTTGTCTCCCGACCACATAGTATGTATCGGCAAGAAGTGTGCCGACTTTGTCAATCGATCTACTATCACCTATATCGCATCGTGTCCCGCCTTGCGATCGAGACAAACCGGTAATAAAGTCCATCGCTATATCTTCCCATTTCCAAACGGGTATTGATCGACTTTGTAGCTTTCCCACCGTAAACCGGCGCTCTGCTTTTACCTGTTGGCATGTTAGACATTGCGCCACGAACTCCCCAATATCTCTTTTCATGCCAGGCCACCAATAAAGCACTTTTAGATCTTGATACATTTTAGCGCCGCCGCGCTTCTTGCATAATCGCCCTTCGAATATCATCATCTTTGGGCATGCACCAACGATTTCGAAATCGGAGTGCGCCATCGGCTCCAATGCCAAAATCTTCGGCACTACCGTTCTCAACTTCACCTCATATCTTTTGAAGATAAGGATCCGAAGCTTGTAGTTTCTTGATCCTTTTCAATAGAGTCGGTTGCACAACTAATGCGGCAAGTGTAGCCGGCACTCCCGGCGCTATCACTTCCAACCCAAGCCTTTGCATTTCCTTTTGCAATAGCGGTTGAGGCGTAATTGCCATCGCTAAGTTCTCCGCCGATTTTCTACTTAGAGCATCGGCCACGACATTGGCTTTCCCGGGGTGGTATAGTATAGTGACATCATAGTCCTTCACAAACTCCAACCACCGCCGCTGCCGCATGTTCAATTCCTTCTGGATGAACAAGTATTTTAAACTTTTATGATCCGTGTAGACTTCACAATGCTCGCCATATAGGTAATGCCTCCATAGTTTTAGCACAAAGATCACCGCGGCTAACTCAAGGTCGTGAATCGGGTAGTTCCTCTCATAACTCTTCAATTGGCGCGATGCATAAGCAATGACCCGCCCATTTTGTATTAGTACACATCCGAGACCAACATACGAGGCATCACTGTACACTACAAAAGTCTCCCCCGGGGTCGGCAAGGCTAGCACGGGGTCGACGTCAATCTGTTCTTCAACTCTTCGAAGCTTCGATCGCAATCGTCGCTCCACACGTACTTTACTCCTTTATGGATAAGGCGCGTTAGCGGAGTGGTTATTTTAGCGAACCCCTCCACGAACCGCCGGTAATAGCCCGCGAGTCTGAGAAAACTGCGGACCTCCACTACATTCGTCGGGCGAGGCCAATCCTTTATTGCCTCTACTTTTTTCGGGTTTGCAGACACTCCGTCGCCCGATACCACATGACCCAAGAATGTGACCTCTTTTAGCCAAAAATCACACTTCTTTAACTTTGCATAGAGCTTCTCCTGTCTGAGTATTTGCAACACAGCTCTCAAATGCTCTTCATGCTCCTCCTCATTCTTTGAGTAAACTAATACGTCCTCTATAAACACCACGACGCACCGGTCGAACAACGGCCTGAAGACTCGGTTCATCAAGTCCATAAATGCTGCAGGGGCATTAGTAAGCTTAAACGGCATTACCGTGAACTCATAATGGCCATACCGCGTACGGTACGCTGTTTTGTGCATATCCTTCAGCCTAATCTTTAGTTGATGATACCCCAACTGGAGATCAATCTTTGAATACACCTTGGACCCTTGCAACTGATCGAATAGATCGTCAATCCTTGGCAACGGGTACTTGTTCTTAATCATTATTTTGTTCAACTCGCGATAGTCTACTCAGAGTCGAAGTGTGCCATCCTTTTTCTTCACAAATAGCACCGGAGCTCCCCACGGTGACACGCTCGGCCTCACGAAGCCTTTATCGAGCAAGTCTTGTAGTTGACCTTTCAACTCCTTTAGCTCCACCGGTGCTATTTTATACGGAGCCTTCAAAACTGGCGCCGCCCTGGGAATCAAGTCAATGACGAACTCAACTTTCCGGTCCGGTGGCAGTCCCGGTAACTCCATCGGAAATACATCCGGGTACTCGCACACTACTCGAATATCCCCCAACTCTGGGTACTCCTTTCGAGCATCCACCATGGTTGCCAAATAGGCCTTACACCCTCCTTTGATCATCCTCTTCACCCTTACAGACGATATGGTCGCCGCGAAGCGCCTACTTTTGCACGCTTAGCACACCAATTCTTCTTGATTAGGCTCACGAAAAATGATCACCTTGCTTTCACAATCTATGACCACATAGTACTTGGAGAGCCAGTTGGTCCCCAAGATAACATCGAATCCCCACATCTGATTTAGCACTAGCAGATCTATCGGTATAATCCAATCGCCTATTTGCACTGGACACGCCAAACATTCATTGTGGACACTGAACGAATGTTCTGGGGTGTTCACCCACCAGTAGTCCTCGTTATATGCCATCTCTATGCCATGAGTTTGAGCAAATAATGCGCTAATGAATGAATGAGATGCGCCTGTATCAAATACTGCTCTAGCTCTAGTGCCTTTAATCACAATTATACCTGCCACGACGTCGTCGAGTGCTGCTTCTCCACCTGAGCGGCAAAGACTCGGCCGCTAGGTGCTCTCGATCCCTCCGGCTAACGCGGTGATGACGCTCGCCCAGCCGACATTGCTTGTGGCAACCCCGCAAGCTGTCTCGGGGTAGACGGTGCTGATGCCGCCGTCGGCGCAGATGACGTTCAGCTCGGGCACTCCCGGATAAGATGTCCCGGTTGGCCGCACTTGAAACACTTGCCATCGCGCTGCGGGCACGTCGACACTCAGTGCTCTCGGCCACAAATGACGCACTGAGGCGGTCTCCAGTTCCTTGACTGCTGTCGGGAATACCGAGGGGGTTTTTTTGAGTTTGGCCGGCCCCCGGCAGCACCCGCCGCTCGCTTCTTGCCCTTATCCTTGCCTTCGGCCATAGCCTCCCGTTCCTCTCGATCGTGAGCGCTACCGTGCTCCGCCCACAATGCTCTATCAAAGGCCTTCGCAAAGGTCGTCTGTCACGCCCCGGGACCGGCAGGGGCCCTCCCGGTAGCGTGCCCAGACCCGCCATATGTCAGCACATATAAGGCGTCTACAACAACAGCGAAAAATAAATCAAAAGTAATCTACATCTAGAGATATCAGAGCACAGATAGATCTATAGTCTATAATAAGGTAAAAGAGGTATACTAAAGTCAAAAGAGTGAAACATAAAGACATACAATGTCTGTCCAAAAAGGTACACAAAAGGGGTGGTCTCTAGTACACTGGTACAGCTCTCAACCTCTCCAAAATAAAAATATCGAGAGGTAGACCACCTAGCGACTCGTCACTCGCTGAAGAGCTAGCTTGAAGCCATGCCCTTCCCTCGGTCCCTAGCCTCTCCCGGCGTGAAAGGCTCTGAAAGAAAACATAAAACAGAGGGCGTGAGAACTATAATTTATAGTTTCCAGTGGGCAATTACTGACCTCAGCTCAGTGCACCACTAGGCCCCAAAAGAAAAGGGTAAGTAACGACAACATTATACTACTATGTCTCAAGTAACATGAATGCCAATGGTGAAGTAACATCTAACACTATCATAATATAATATTCGAATGCAATCATACCAAATCATAACATAATAAAATAAACCTCTACATCTAATATGTCAATGCAAAAGATAACTCTACCTTAAACCACCCAGTATACCTATGAGCAATGAACGTAACAGCAAGTATACTAATATCCTCCAATCTATTCATGGAGCAGTCAATAACAACTACAAGCCTACAGAGGATAGTCATTCCAACACTTGTGTCGATTTCCATTTCAATTAAAGACTTACACAGAGTCAGTTGTGCGCCTAAGTACCTGTGGAGCCCAACATAACCTAAATCTGGAATTTGTTGTCCACTCGACCTCGTGTAGGCTCTCAATACCATGGCACGACGCGAGACATAAGTCGCGTAGGCTAACCCGGTAGCGGCTGTAGGAGCGATCTCTCACAATATGTGCGAAGAGCAACAAAATGGCAATCAACGCGTAGTCAAGCCATATCCAATCCTACTGTCTTCTAACATGGTAAGCCTACTATCTCAGAAGATCTACGTCTATTCCAACATCAGGAAGTCCAATGTTCTCTAGTCTCGTGCCCTTTATACACTTAGACATTCAATATTTAACATGTTCAACGTTCCTCAATGGCCCATCCACTAGGTCATCATATTCCCGAGACTTCAACGCCCGCTGATGACATTACCTCTAATTCACTATAATTCCTCGTCGTGCCATACATGTAAGTTTATTACTTTAATTCCATACATAATGTTCTAGTCCGATGCCCCTACATGGCAATTTTATTACCTTTCATGTCTCAATTAAACTTAGGTTTAAAATGCATGAATCGAACTCATTTTCTTTAAAAGGAACATGGCCCAACATAAGAATGCTAAGCAATCAACATAAGCTTTATATGCAACTCTCTACGATATAGGAGTCCAAAATTGCACTATATGTAACATAGGCATTTTAAACATTCTAAAATTCACAATAAATATATATAACAAGAATATGCATGCTTTTTCATTTTACAATGCTTAAATCATCAACAGTGAGGTTTTCTCATTGTGTGGCTAGGTCAAACCCACCGAACCGTCGCGTAGTGCCTCGATCCGCCGAACGGAGTTGTCCACGAGTCTCCAAATACCCTAAAAGTATTCAGCGAAGAGATACAAGGGCATTACGATCAACTATTAGGTCAAACGTTAACAAACAAGGCAAAAGGGCTAAAACTCACCTCAAGAGAAGAAATCTCTTTCAAAGCTCCAAAAGAGAGCTAGAACCCTTCCAATCCAAGCCCAAGGAAGGTTCTAATCCAAGAAATCTAGCCTCAAAAGCCCTAAATTAAAAAGCCCCAAAATCGACCCTAAAATCCCATTCTAGGGTTCCATATGGTAAAATCTACCAAAACAAGGATCGAAGGGTAGAATCATAGTACTAACCTCTCAAGATGCCTCCAAACAAGCTCCAAATCTTCTAGGGTTGAAGATTGGTCCACCACCAAGCCCTACAAGCAAGCTCCAAGCCTTGCAAGGGTGGAAAGGAGAGAAAGGAGTTGAGTTCCAAGCTCCCTCAAGCAAGCTCCTCTTCTTCTTCTCCTCCTTCTTCTTCTTCTCTCTCTAAAAGGTGTGGGGAGAGCGTGAGAAATGAGGAGGGAAGAGAGTGTAATGGCTAAATATTCCATTGAGAGCAACAAAATCCAGAGAGGCCCTCAAAAACTCAAAATTGCAACAGCCCGGACTGGGCAGTTTTCGCCCAGAGGGACCGGTCTCTCCCCAGCAGGGATCGGTCTCTCGTGTCGCACCCAAGAAACCATCGTTTGGGAATCGGTCTCTCCTCGCGCGGGACCGGTCTCTCACTGCGAAGACGCGCTCGGGGACCGGTCTCGCCTGCAAGGCACCGGTTGCCTCGCCGACAGCGCAACACTGCTCACTTGGGAACCGGTCTCTCATATCAGGGACCGGTCCCCGAGAGTGAAAACTTTCAGGACTCGTCCAAAACTCGGGTTTTCGAACTTTTTAGGTTGGAAAACATTCTACGACCCTCCACCAAGTGTGGAAAAGCTCGAAACACATCCAATCACTCGAACCTCGCAATTTGCAAAGGTCCAGTGTGCTATATTCACCCCTCCTAAAAAGGAGTTTCGTCCGCGAAACTCGAGATGACAAGTACCTCAAGCCTCCATCTGAAAAAGATGGGGATAGCGCTCCCTCAATGCGCTCTCCAGCTCCCAAGTGGCCTCGCGCTCGTCGTGGTTGCTCCAAAGCACATTCACGTAGGGAATCTCACGGTTCCGCAATCTTTTCACCTCGCGAGCCAAAATCCTCAATGGTTGCTCCTCAAAGCTTAAGTCATCCCGCAGTTCCAAAGGTGTAGCATCCAACACGTGAGCCGGGTCGTGGATGTACTTTCGAAGGACCGATACATGAAACACATCGTGTACACTCGATAGGTTTGGCGGTAGAGCGAGTCGTTACGTTACCGGGCCTACACGCTCCAAAACCTCATATGGTCCAATGTATCGGGGGCTCAACTTGCCCCGGATTCCAAATCGTCTAATCCCCCGAGTCGGCGAGACTTTTAAGAACACATGGTCTCCAATCTGAAACTCCAAGTCTCGTCGACGCCGATCAGCATAACTTTTCTGCCTACTCTGGGCTGTCAGCAGTCGCTCACGAGCAATGCGAACCTTGTCTTCTGCTTCCTGGAGCACACCTGGGTCTAAAGCCAATCTCTTGCCAACTTCACTCCAATGAAGTGGCGATCTACATTTTCGTCCATATAGTGCCTCGAATGGTGCCATCTTGATGCTTGCTTGATAACTGTTGTTATAAGCAAACTCTGCCATCGGTAGATGCCGCGACCATCCTCCCTGGAAGTCAATCACACAAGCTCGAAGCATGTCCTCGAGAGTCTGTATAGTACTCTCTGACTGCCCATCACTCTGGAGATGGAAAGCAGCGCTGAAATCCAAGCGCGTATCCAAAGCGTCCTATAGGCTCCTCCAAAAATGGGATACAAAACGGGGGTCTCGATCCGATACTATAGAAGTAGGTACCCCGTGCAATCGCACAATCTCATCCAAATAAACCTGTGCGAGTCTCTCACCAGTCCAAGTAGTGTGGATAGGTATGAAATGTGCAGATTTCGGCAATCTATCCACGATCACTCAAATAGCATCATGCCCGGCCTGTGAGCGAGGCAATCCCATCACGAAATCCATAGTGATCTTCTCCCACTTCCACACTGGAATCGGTAGGCTCTGCAGCTTTCCCGCAGGAACTCGGTGCTCAGCCTTCACCTGTTTGCAAGTTAAACATCTAGCAACAAACTCACCAACATCCTTTTTCATCCCAGGCCACCAATAAAGTAATTTTAAATCCTTGTACATCTTGGTGCCTCCCGGATGTATAACATACGGTGCTCGGTGCGCTTCTTGAAGAATATCCTCTTTAACGCCCAAGTCCGCCGGTACACAAAGTCGTCCGTGAAAACGCATCAATCCATCACTGTCCGTAGTGAAATCACCAGTGCAACCATTAACCATCTTAGTTCGAATCCTTTGCAGCTCCGAGTAGGAAGCTTGCTTTTCTTTAATCCTTTCCACAAGTGTAGGTTGCACCACCAAAGTCATCAGTCTTAAAGGTGTATCAGGAGCCACCACCTCCAACTCTAACCGCTTCATCTGCTCGATCAACGGCGGTTGAGTAACCATAAGCATCGCTAAGTTTTCCGTCGATTTCCTACTTAGCGCATCCGCCACCACGTTAGCCTTGCCCGGGTGGTAAAGTATAGTCAAATCATAATCCTTGAGTAGCTCCAACCATCTGCGCTGCCTCAAATTCAACTCCTTCTGAGTGGTATAGATACTTTAAACTCTTGTGACTGTATATAACTGGCATCGCTCGCCGTCAGAATAGATGCGCCAATAGCTTCAAATGCAAAGACCACCGCGCGCCAACTCTAGAATCATGAGTAGGGTAGTTTCTTCTCATAATCCTTCAACTGGCGAGAGCATACCGATCACCTTCCCCCGTCCTGCATCATAGACACAACCCAATGCATTAAAAGCAAGTATCACTATAATCACATACCACCCTCCAGCATGCGCATGGTAGGATCGGGGCGGTCACAACCTCCTGGCTTCAACTCTTGGATCTGTTCTTTCACACCGCGTCATTCCAAAGACTAGTTCGCCCTTATTGCGTGAGCCTCGGGAGGGATAGATAACATTTGCAAACACCCTCAACAAACCGCGGTAGTAGCCTGCCAAACCCAATGAGCTCCTTATTCTCGGTCACCCTCGTCGGCCTTGGCATCCTTATAGCTTCTATTTTCGCTTGGTCCACAGCTATACCTGATCCGGAGATCAAAGGGCCTAAAAACGCTCACCTCTCTAACCAAAACTTCACATTTTTTCAACTTGGCATAGAGCTCTTTTCCCAAAGCACTCTGAAGTACATTTCAAGTGTTCGTCATGATTCGCATCCACTTCGGAATAGACCAATAATGATCGTCGAGAATACTTACACAACTCTGTCCTAGGAAGGCTTTGAAACACTGGTTTCAGTTAATCCATAAACAGCTCCGGGGCATTATAAGCACAAACGGCATAAACGGTAACTCGTAATTCCAATTACCGTGTCAATAAGCCGTCCTCCCCAAAAATACGTTCCCCCCTCAGGTCTGATTCCCAACGTGATTATCCACGGCAAGTCAATCTCGGAAAACACAACAAGATCCCGGAAGCTGATCCAAAGATCATCAATCCTCGATAATGGAGTTATTGTTCTTAATTCGTCTGACTTTTTAAGTTACAAATAGTCCACGCACAAACGAAGTGATCCATCTTTTTCTTCACAAAACAGAACGGTGCTTCCCCAAGGTTGACACACTCTTTCGTCCCACGAAACCCTTGTCCAGGAAGAATCAATTGACAACTGTTGCTTCAGCCATTCATTCCTGGCTGGTGGCCATCCTCTAGGTAGGCCTTTGAGATTGGAGTGTCCCAGGAACGAATCTACACAACTCAATCTCCCTATCAGGTGGCAAATGCCTGGTAGCTCGCATGAAATAGTCTCCAAACCCCGCACTACGGGGATATCCTCATCCTAGGGAAGTCTTGCATCATCCCGCAACATAATAGTAGCCAAATAGGCTACGCAGCCTCTGCTGATCAACTGCCGAGCTCGAGAAGAGCTAATCGTCATCGCAAAAAGCGAACTCTGGCATCCTCGGTACACAACCTCCGCCTGTCCCGGCTGTAAGGAAGTGAATTCTCGAAATCCGAGGATTGTACTTCATCCAGGATCGACTAACTGTCGAGAGTGTACCCTTGGCGGGAGTTGGAAATGTCCAAAACACAAAAAGTGCTTTGGAGTTGAGTCCGCGGGAGTAAATGGTGAAAACTGCACTTTTGGGCTGATGTTGCTCTCGGGGACCGGTCTCTGGGAATGAGAGATCGGTTCCCTTGGCTGGGTGTTGCGGGGTTGCATGATGCAACCGGTCCCTGGCAGGGAGGGACCGGTTCCCGAACGTTGTCCTAGCGAGAAATGCCGAAATTTGGCTAAGTCCTGAAAATCGAGCTCTCGGGGACCGGTTTCTCAGGCGAGGACCGGTCTCCCGAGGACCGGTCTCTTGGGGAGAGACCGGTTCCCGAACGCATGCGCCCGAGGGAAGCTCTCGGGGACCGGTCCCAAGTCGGGGAGACCGGTCCCTCCGCGCGAAAACTGCCTAGTAAGGGCTGTGCAGTGGATGGAAAGTTGAGGGGTTTTTATGCAAAATGGCCTTTATTAGAGTGGGCTGAGCCCTCTCTCTCCCTCACACTCTCATTTTCTCCCTCTCATTCTCTCTCATTGCTCTCTCTCTCTAGAAAGGAAAGGAGAAGGAGAAGAACAAGAAGGAGAGGAAGGAAAAGAAGGAGAAGGAAAGGAAGGAGAAGAAGAAGGAGATCAAGAAGAAGGCTTTGGGCAACTTCATCTTCCTCTCCTCTTCTCTTCGGCGTAGCACAAGAGGTAGGGTCTTGAACCCTAGCTTCTAAACCTTGGAGTTTTGGGTTTTGATGCTTAGGAATGGGTCAAATGGACCCTAAACAAGCTTCTAAATAGATCAATCCCAAGAAATCTAGGGATTTATTGGGTGGTTTGCTATAGGTGCAAACCTAGGGCTCCAAAATGGGGTTTTTGTTAAAGTATGAGATTGATCTCATTTGAAGCCTTGGAAACCCTATTGTTAGGTCACAAAACGTGGGGGCGAGGTCGGTTTTAGCATTTGGCGAACCGACGTGAAGTTCTCGGCAAAATAGGGTCGGGATAGTGCGGAATTGGGCAAGGAAGGCTGAAGCCTTTTCGTAAAGTTCGCCGAGGAGCATTTTTCAAGCCTCTACATCGATTAAAGGTGGGGGGTGCCATCCCGAAGCTTTCGAACTCCTTTCTATGTCTTAGATTGCATTTAATCTCATCTCTTCATGTTGCATTGTAGGATTGCATAGTAGCTCCATTCCTTATGCTTTCTAAATGATAACCTAGTGTACTTGGAACGCTTGGTAACTAGATAGGTGAGGATTGGGTCGGAACGTGGATCCTATGATGCTAAAGATAGAGATGAACCCGATGGGGGTATTGATGACATAGAAAGTAGTGTTATTGTTAAAGAACAAACGAGTGGCATCCAAACATTGAATGATAACGAGTGGCATTAATGTAGTGTAAATAACACTAGAGGTCGATGGACCTAGGGATAGGTGGATCCCTTAGAAAATGCCTTGTGAACAATGAATTTAGAAATGCTAAATAGCATTGCATGAATGTCGGGAACAATGATCCGCGAGAGATGTTGACCCTATTTGTAGGGCATCCTCACATGGAGAGGATTTGATTGGGTTGTAGACCCTAGTGATAGTGCTTCCTCACTTGGAGAGGATTCGATTGGGTATTGACCCTAGATGTAGGGCATCCTCACTTGGAGAGGATAGATCTAGCTCACAGTCTGCGTTTGGGATGGTATAGCCATCCAATCCCCACATGGAGGGGATTGTCGTCGAGTACTCCGGAGTGTCGTGCGACTAGGACCACTTGGAGGTCCGGACCACATGGAGGTCCGCAGACGGTCCCGGGCTTGGGTGCACTTGTAGCTCCCTCCCCACTTTGGGATTGAAAGGTGAGTTATGGGCTCCTAGGGCCTCGCCACAGATTGGGTAAATGGAAAGGTTAAAGGTTTAACAATGTCATTGAACATAGCTATTCGAACATGGATCGAATTTGTTAGCATGGTAGCGAACCTTTATTATATGATACATGCATTCATATTCATGATTATGGGCATAGTAGCATAGTTTTCCTACTATCGTATTTACAGCTTTCAGATACAGATCTATCTATCTATCTATCTGTTGTTGCTTGTGCCCACTTGGACCTAGTGGGGAGATCGGCAGAGTCGGCGGCCGAGCCCACTGGGAACTATGGAAGATAGTTCTCACCCCACTCTATTTCCAGTGGTAGGTACAGGGCTGCAGAGAGAGGACCGCGGCAAGGGCATCGCGCCCGACCAGTGAGACCGTGATTGTATAGTAGCTTTCCTTTTTTGCATTAGTCACCTATGTATTGAGAGAGAGATTCATTATAGGTGAGGATTTGGAGAGCTATGTATTTTGGATGACAAATGTATTCATTTAAAGGAAATGATGTAAATGAGAATGTTGGAACTATTGTAATAGTCAGTAAAGTACTCTCTTTATTTCACTAGTTTTATCTTGTGGATCGCTTGCTCTTTGTATTGTTGGCATTGTTTGCGCCCTCCTAAATGTGTATACTTAGAATTTAATTTCCTGGGTAGATTCTTGTACACATTCCTGTTGTTGAGCCTTGGGCGGACAGGGGTGGTGCTGTCCGTTCGGCGGCCCGCCGCCGCGGCCGAACCGTGCCAAATTGGTAGTGGATTCGGGGCGGGGCGTGACACCGGCTCTCTAAAAGTCACCGTTCGATCCTTGCAATCGATAGTGGCGTAGTACTTAGTCAACCAGTCCATGCCCAAGACAACATCAAACTCCCCGAGTTTATGCACCACTAAAAGGTTTACGGGCATGATCCAATCTCCAACCCGAACAGGGCAACTGGGGCAAAACTCCCGAATGTTCAAAGAATGATCGGGTACAATGACTCGTCCCGGATACAACAAAGATACAAATGGGATGTCATGCAGCTCGGCAAACAGCCGGTTTATAAATGAATGCGATGCACCGGTATCAAATAATGCTCTAACTCGAATACCATAAAGTAAAATGATACCTGCGACCACATTCTCGGCTGCCGCCGCCTCTTCCGTCTGGGCGTCATACATGCGCCCGCTCGAGGCCTGTCGGGACCCCTCCACCTGCTGCTGAACTGGTGGCCGTCCAGCCTGATGATGCGCAGAAGATGTCCCCTGACTGGGACTTGGCGATGCTGGTGCAGATGCCGAAGATGGCGCTAGCGTTGAACCTCTCGGGCAGTCCGACTGGAAGTGGCCCTCCTGGTCACACAAGAAACACCTGCCCCGGCTGCGTGAACACTGTCGCGGGTAGTAGGGACCACCACAGATCACGCAGCGGGGAGCCTGGCGATGATCGGGTCTTCCTCGCTGAGTAGACGAGCCACGTCCTCGCGACTGGCTCCGGCTCCGGGGGTGCCTTGGCGGCCTCCGTGAGTGCGTCTGACTCGCACCCTCAGCCGCTGGCCTCTTGCCCTTGCCCTTGTCTAGGGCCTCGCGTCGCTCCTGAAGGTCTGCCGCTCCAGCCTCCACAATGAGTGCACGGTCCACAACCTCCCGGTAGGTTTAGAGGTTGGAGGACTGCACCAACCGGAAGATCGAAGGCCGCAATCCACGCTCAAAGATGCGGGCCTTGTCCTCATCGTCCCGGACCACAAAAGGTACACAGTGGAGTAGCCGAGAAAACTCTCTCTCGTACTCGGCCATTGACCGCTTGTCCTGGTGCAAGCTGCGCAAATCCTGCTCCATCTTCCTCTTGGCGCTGGTCGGAAAGTAGTGCGCCAGAAGGAGCTCCTTGAACCTCGTCTAAGTAATCGCTGTCAAGTCGGTGCTGGAGTTGTCCTGGATATCCAACCACCAACGATAGGCCTCGCCGTCCAGAAAGTGAGTGGCGAGCCAAACCCTGTCCCTCTCCTCAACGAAGGTATCTCGAAGTAGCATTCTCCATATGCATCAACCACTTCTCAACAATCCAGTGGTCGACGTTCTCGCCATCGAAGATCCTCGGGCTGCACCTCCTGAACTCACTGAGGCGATTCATGAGCCGATCCCGCTCGGCTCCCTCGGCCATCACAGGGAAAGCTGCCCTCGCCGCGGGTATCTGAACCGGTGGTGCTGCGACCACTTCCTCCCGAGGTGCGGTTGCTGGTGCCGCATGCGAAGAACTGGGTGCGGGGGATTGCACCCTCGGCGCGACGTCCACTACGGGTGCTGGCGGTGTGGGGACCTGAGTCTCCCTAGAAGCTGTTGCTTGCTGTAGCAAGAGATCCTCCAGATGCTTCATCCGCGCCTCCTGCCGCTGTGCCATCTCGGCCTGTCGTTGAGCGGCCGCCGCCTGCTGCGCTACAAGGTCAGTGAGTACTGCAAGCTGGGACCTCAAGTCGCGGATCTCACTGGATCCGGAAGTCGCAGAGGTTTCGACCTCCTCGAGGGGTGCCGCATCGTCCGCTCCGGCAGATTGGGAGCGAGTAATCGGCATGTCACTACAGAACATAAAAGTGCAAGTTAGTAACCCGCACTATCGAATCCCCGTTCAATTAACAAAACCCAAATCACGCGAAAGTAAGGAAGTGTTATCCATAACTAACTCCCGATGTTACATTGTCGGCCGCCAACGTAACCCTCCGCGAAGTTAGAAGCCATACACTCCGGTCAAGCTCTAACTTTTTAGAGTTGTCATAAAACCCAATTATAATACTTTCGCTCACAAGTCGAATAGACCTCGTCTCTCACGAGCCTATTTCCTATAGTCCAACTAGCCTAAGGTTTGCTAGGTCCTCTAAAACTCAACCCTAGGCTCTGATACCAAATTAATCTGTCACGCCCCGGGACCGGCAGGGGCCCTCCCGGTAGCGTGCCCAGACCCGCCATATGTCAGCACATATAAGGCGTCTACAACAACAGCGGAAAATAAAACTAAAAGTAATCTACATCTAGAGATATCAGAGCACAGATAGATCTATAGTCTATAACAAGGTAAAAGAGGTATACTAAAGTCAAAAGAGTGAAACATAAAGATATACAATATCTGTCCAAAAAGGTACACAAAAGGGGTGGTCTCTAGTACACTGGTACAGCTCTCAACCTCTCCAAAATAAAAACATCGAGAGGTAGACCACCTAGCGACTCATCACTCGCTGAAGAGCTAGCTCGAAGCCACGCCCTTCCCTCGGTCCCTAGCCTCTCCCGGCGTGGAAGGCTCTGAAAGAAAACATAAAACAGAGGGCGTGAGAACTATAATTTATAGTTCCCAGTGGGCAATTACTGACCTCAGCTCAATGCACCACTAGGCCCCAAAAGAAAAGGGTAAGTAACGACAATAATAATAAACAATAAAGAGCGAGTATAAGAACTGCTGAAAGAAAGCATAAATGAAATGCTATACCACTATGTCTCAAGTAAGCATGATGTCATGGTGATGTACATCTACACTATTATAAGATAATATGTCCAATGCATACTAATATGTCTTAACATAAGGAACAAGTAAACCTCATGATGCAATATGTCAATACATAAGGAGTAAGCTCTATCAAAGCAACCCAGTATACTATGATGCAATGAATGAAACAGGCAAGTATACTATATATTCCAATACTATGTCATGAGCATGTCAAGTAATCCAACTACTAAGCCTATCTAGTAGTGATTATTCATTCTCAACACTGTGTCGATTTCCATTTCCAATTAAGGACCTACCAAAGGTAGTCCAGCTTGTGCCGCCTAAGTGCCTGTGGTAGCCCAACATCCCTACTCTTGGAATGTGTCTGTCCCACTCGACCCCGTAGGCTTCTCAATACCGCACGAGCGAACGTAAGTCGCGTAGGCTAACTCCGGAGTGCCGGCTTGTAGGGAGCGACCCACACAAGCATGTGCGAAAAGCACAAATGACAAGCAATCATAGTCAAGGCTCAAGTATCCAACCCTCATGTCTCAAATATGGCAAAAGCTACTAGTAGTCTAGGTCTATGTCACAATGTGATAGCTCAACTCTCACTTGCTTAGTGCCTCTTTATGACACTTAAGCTTCACACCCAATCAAGCTCAATTCATGTTCTATGTTTCAATACGACATTATACCAACGTTCATTATAGCCCAGGGCCCAATGTCTCTTTATGACATTGGCCCAAAATCTCAAATGGTCTAAGTCCCAAAGCCTCTCTAGGCTTCCAAAGTCCCTAATATCACAATTAGGCTTAAAGGTTAAATGCATGAAAGTAATGTTCGTTTTCATCATAGGAATCAAGGTTCCAAGTTCCAACTAGAATGTTATGTCCCACGTGCATGCATCCTACCACATAGGGGTCCAAAAATTCACTATACATAATATATGCATGTTAAGCATTCTAAAATTCATAATAAATATATCTAACATGATTATGCATGCTTTTTCAATTAACGTTACTCAAAACATCACAAATGAGATTTTCTCATTGTGTGGCTAGGTCAAACCCACCGAACCGTCGCGTAGTGCTTTGCTTCGCCGAACAAAATTGTCCACGAGTCTCAAAATACCATAAAAGTGATCAGCGAAGAGATACACAAGCGTTACGAGCAACTTTAGGCTCAAACATTAACAATCACAAGAATAGGGCAAAAACTCACCTAGAGAGTATAAAATCCTTCTCAAGCTCCAAGAGAAGGCTAAATCCATTCCAATCCAACCAAAAGGGAGGTTCTAATCCAAGAAATCTAGCCTCAAAAGCCCTAGATCAAAAAGCCCCAAAATCGACCCTAAAATCCCATTCTAGGGTTCCATATGGTAAAATCTACCAAAACAAGGATCGAAGGGTAGAATCATAGTACTAACCTCTCAAGATGCCTCCAAACAAGCTCCAAATCTTCTAGGGTTGAAGATTGGTCCACCACCAAGCCCTACAAGCAAGCTCCAAGCCTTGCAAGGGTGGAAAGGAAAGAAAGGGGTTGAGCTCCAAGCTCCCTCAAGCAAGCTTCTCTTCTTCTTCTCCTCCTTCTTCTTCTTCTCTCTCTAAAAGGTGTGGGGAGAGGGTGAGAAATGAGGAGGGAAGAGAGTGTAATGGCTAAATAGACCATTGAGAGCAACAAAATCCAGAGAGGCCCCTCAAAAACTCAAAATTGCAACAGCCCGGACTGGGCAGTTTTCGCCCAGAGGGACCGGTCTCTCCCCAGCAGGGACCGGTCTCTCGTGTCGCACCCGAGAAACCATTGTTCGGGAACCGGTCTCTCCCTGCGCGGGACCGGTCTCTCACTGCGAAGACGCACTCGGGGACCGGTTTCGCCCGCCAGGGACCGGTTGCCTCACCGACAGCGCAACACTGCTCACTGGGGGACTGGTCTCTCCTATCAGGGACCAGTCCCCGAGAGTGAAAACTCTGAGGACTCTTCCAAAACTCGGGTTTTCGAACTTTTTAGGTCGGAAAACATTCTACGACCCTCCACCAAGTGTGGAAAAGCTCAAAACACATCCAATCACTCGAATCTCGCAATTTGCAAAGGTCCAGTGTGTCACATCGTCAACTTCAGAATTTGCACCTTTTCGTAAATCCTCGGCTGAAGTCATCGCAAGAACCAATTAGCCCGATCACGATCATCTCTAACAACATCGGGAACGCAGTCGATAATATGGGAGAACTCTTGCTCATATTCTCCCACCGAACGGTCGCCCTGTCGCAACTTGCGGAACTTTTCTTGCAACCTCCGCTTCACCGTGTCGGGGAAGTAGTTCGCGAAGACTGCTCTCTTGAACTCCTCCCAAAGCATAAGCGGAAGATCGGCAGGTCGATCCCGCTTGACTTGCTTCCACCACACCATCGCCGCCTTCTCAAGACAATGGATGGCAAGGTACACTTTATCCTTCTTTAAGGTATTGAGATCCTCGAAGAGCGTCTCCATTAAGTTGATCCACGACTCCACAACCGCTGGCTCCACCAAAACCGCCTTCGAAGGTAGGTGGGTTGAACTTCTTAAACTGGATGAGAGCCACAAACGTGCGCTCCCGCTCTGCCTCTACTGCCGCACTATCGGGATTTGAGGTTCCCGATCCGGCTGGTACTACCATAACTGGCACAGCCGCAACCGGCTCCGCCGCTAAACCCTCGACCGCGACAGGGGGCGCAGTAGGTCCGGCACCCGCCTGTGTCGCCGCCGCCTGTTGTCGCTCAATAGCCTCTTGGAGCCTTTGGATTTGCTCCCCTTGGCTTCATACAGACTCTGCTTGCTGCCGCACTACTCCAATAAGCGCTGCCACTTGATCCCTAAGCTCTCCGTCGCCACTCACTCCGGATCGCTCGGGCTCCGCACTCGGCTCCTCAGGCATTGACCTTGTCTGTGGTCGTCCACGAGGTGCCATTGCTTCCTGAAAAGAAGCAACTCACGTTAGCTACATAACCAACATTACTCATCAATACCCAATTCGGTGAAAGCAACATACACATTCATCCTTGCCTTAAGCGTCATGTCGTCGGCCGCCCGACACAACACTAAAAGTAGAGGACAAATGAAAATTAAACTTACCCTCTAATCACATTAGAGACGTCCCAACTTAACCCAATCACATGCTTTCGCTAACTTTGATTCCATGCCACTCACGTTTCCTAAATCCTTAAGGCCTTCCAATCCTAAGGGTCTCTAGGTCCATTCCTATTCTTTCACTCTAGGCTCTGATACCACAATATCTGTCACGCCCCAGAACCGATACCAATTTGGGCCGGCCCGAGCACGTCAAACAGATGCCGAACGGACAGAGTTTTTCCTGTCCGTCCAAGGCTCATCACTTGTACATTTTCAAGTAGAGAAAAGCACTAGCGGACTGTAACACACTGGACCTGTGCAAATCGCGAGGTTCGAGTGTTTGATCTGTGTGTCGNAGTGAACTCACTGTTTTATCCTTATCCCTTGTTGTAGCATTTAGACACTTACTATGCTCTGATACTTCTAGATGTCTTTTGTTATTGCTTTTATTATTGTTGTTAGTAGACGCCTTATATGTTTTAGACGTATGGCGGGTCTGGGCACGTGCCGGGCGGGCTTCCGCTGGGTCCCGGGGCGTGACATGGACACATACACAAACGGCTTACACGAGGGTAAGCATTAGCCATGAGTGAAAGAAAGGGAACTAAACATCTACACAAGTATTATGATTCTCTTTTGATCACATACATTGCATTTAACCTTCATATTCAAGATTCTTTACCTTTCATACATCACTTGCATCATTTCTTTTGACATCACAATGCTTCAAAATAAACTTTGCAATATTTTCTTTCTTTCCTTTATACATCAACGTCTTAAATCATCAAATACAAAAGAAGATAAAAGGGTATACTACTAACCAAATGTAAAGCCCGACTCTTGTGGCCACCGCCTAGGGTGCGATACCTTTACCGCGGTCGCTTGCCGGCTCGCTCGATCCCCGCTCTGTGAAAATAGTGGGGTGAGAACTAAAACAAAGTTCCCAGTGGGTTCGGCCCCAATCTCACCGACTTTCCCACTAGAACTAACTCAGGCATAATAGAAAGGATAAGCAGAATAGTAACAAAACTATAATCATGATGCTAATATGCCTGAACAATAAAGCAAGAAATATGCTCAACGTAAATCATGCAAGTATGCAAGTTCTTTGTACTTTACTCTTTATTCTTTAATCTTTGTTCTTGTTCTTTAATCTCACGGCTAACCTGGGGGTTTCGCCACATTAACTTGCCCACATTAAGTCCATCATCGCCGGCCCTCAGCTGCCTCCCGCTACGACCGTCCTCGGGTTTACTCCAACTCGTGATGCAAAACTCCGGAGCGCATCGCTCGAGGGGGAGCGACCGCCCTCGAGCACGGAACTCATAGCAAGTATGATCGATCCTTAACTCTAAGGATATATAGTTCAATCATTGTCTTTACACTAACTCTAGTGTTCTTTTCATCACTTTATTTTGCTAACTCTAGCAATCATTGTTCTTTAACTTTACTCGTTCTTTATGCCACTTTAATTTTCTTTACTTGTCTCTAATCATTATCATTGTTCTTTGCGTCACATTTCTTTTTGATGCCACACACACTAACTCTAGTGTCACTTTTCTTTACATTATCAAATGCCACTCGATCTATGTTTTATTGTGTGACTTTGTTCTTTCATCTCATTGGGTGCTCACATTATATCTCATGCATACATATAGGGTTAAATAGGCTCTCAAACATTTCAAATAGCACGTGTACTCACATCATGCAACATTCTCATGTATATCATCACATCTACCCTATAATGCATGCAACAATATAAATATATGCTTAATTGAATGACACATTAGGCATAGAGGAAATTCCAACAAGTTTGGATAGCACCACCTACCTCGTAGGCGTACTAGGATGCTACGGTGATTTTCTTGGGATTTTTAGCCTCTTAGTTTGCTACCTGCGGCAAAACGAAGCCTTATTAGGCCATTTTGCTCATATCTTTACATTGGCTTTTTGTAACGTCAATCCGAGCGCACCAACGCATCGAAAATACCCCGAATTAGGTTTCTAGAGGATCAATTTCACTTTAAAATCCTTCCGAGTAAAAGCCCAAAATTTGGATGCCCTATCTCATAGCATATCAAAACTAGGGTTTTGATCTCTTAGAGAAGCAAAAGCAAGCTTCAAATCATCTAAAGGTTACATAAAAACCATTCTTATCTCAATTCAAACCCTAGTTTGGATTTTACCATGAGAGAGGTTGAAGCACTCCTCTAAGCTTCACCACATTTACCCATCCATGGTTTTGATCTCTTAAGGAAGCAAACGGTAGCTTCAAACACTCTAGAGACTCTATTAAAACCATTCCTAGGTTAATCAAATCCCTAATTTGGGTTCTACCATGAATAGGGTTCAAGCTTACCTCTAAGCTTGCTCCTAGGTTGCTCCAAAGAGGAAGAAAAGGAAGTGGCTTTACTCCTTAGCTTCTTCTTCACCTTCTACTCTTTCTCCTTCTTCTTCTTTTTTCCTTTCCTTCCTTTCTTTTATTTTTTTCTTTCTTTTCTTCTTTGTCTTCTCCTCCTTATGTTTAGAGAGAGAAAGAGAGAAAAGAGTGTGAGAGGGAAAGAAAATGAGAGAAAGAGCCCTCTTTCTCCCATACGTAGCACTATTAAGTGCAAAAATGCAAATAAGCCTCTCAACTTTGACTCTATTCACACTGCCTAGACTGGGCATTTTCGGGCTGGGGGGACCGATCTCTCCTTCAGGGACCGGTTCCCGTAACTTCTCCCCGCGGCCAGCAGGGTTCCCGCGCGCAATGTGATCGGTCTCACTTTGGGGGACCGGTCTCTCGGGGACCGGTCTCTCCAGTACGGACCGGTTCTCGAGAGCCTGATCTCTGGGACTTAGCCGATTTCCCCCTTTTCTCATCATCTTTCACGCGTATGGGGACCGGTCTCTCCTTCAGGGACCGGTTCTCGAGAGCACAAAACCTGTAGAATGCAGATTTTTGATTCTTTAGATCTCGAAAACCTCCCACAATGCACTTTTGATCATTTTAACACCCTCGGACTTTCCGAAGTGTACCATCCTCGCACTTTGGTCAATTTGACTAAAGTTCGATATTTATTTTTTGAATTCTCGGTATATTACAGGGTGGTTGAGATTAAATGTTCACTAAAGACTGGTATAATCTCACCCTTTTTTTCATGTTCCAAGCACTCTCTATCTCTCTTTGTCTCTTTTTCTCTGTCTCTCGCACTCACCTTCCTCTCGCGCTTTCGCCTCTCTCTCATGCTCTTGCCCCTCTCTCGCGATCTTGTCTCTCTCTCGCTCTCTTGCTCTCGCGCTCTCACCTCTCTCTCGCTCTTGCGTCTCTCCATCGGGCAGGAGCTTGCCTCTCACGCCGCAGTGCTTTCGTTCCATACGTTCTTGTGCTCTATAGAAAATCCTGCTCCAACCTTCTCAGAGCTCTCTCTCGCCTCTCTCCATTGGTAGGAGGTCGCCTCTCAATCGCTTATACACGCTCCAAATCGCTCCCCTGTCCATCCCAAGACCTTCAACTCGTTCATTTCCTTGTGGGCTGCCGAAATTAGGGGTGCCATTGATAAAGATAATACTTGCCACGACATCATCTGGTACTGCAGGCTCCTCCACCTGAGTGGCAAAAACCTGCCCACTAGGTGCTCGAGATCCCTCCGGTTGACGCGGTGCTGATGCGCGTCCAGTCGACATAGCCGGTGGCAACCCCGCAAGCTGCCTTGGGGTAGAAGGAATTGATGCCCTCGTCGCTGCAGATGACGCCCAACTCGGGCACTCCCGGGCCATATGGGGCCCGCTTGGCCACACTTGTAGCACTTTCCCTCTGTAATACACTGGACTTTTGCAAAATTGCGGAGTTCGAGTGTGTGGATTGATGTGTGGATCAATCCAACATGTTCTAAAAGGTTAGAACAAGTTTTTGAATAAGTTAGAGAGTGATTGGAATGCTTAAAGCAAGAAAGTGCGTTGAACTGATGAAAATCAGCATTTTCTGCTTGCTGTACCGGTACAGCCCTTACCTTGTACCGGTACAAGCTGGCAGATTCGGGGCAGCAAGGTTAGTTTGGTAATTTCACATTTGATCCCTATCTATTAGACCCCAGCTCGACCAGGGATGTTCAGATATGCATGTTTGAGCTCAGAGAAGTGCTCTTCCTTCTCTCTTTCTCTCTCTCTCTACAAAAAAAGCGTCGATTTTGCTCGTTTTCGTCGCCGCGCTTGTTCTTCGCTGTTTGCGAGCGTCGCGGAGCCTCCGAGGACGTGTGAGAGAGTGTGTTGGAAGGCTTCTTGCTGTCCTGAACCAGCAGGGTGCTGGTTAGAAGCCTGAGGAGGTAATCGACTCAATTTTCTTCCGTTATCAACGTTCTATTAGACAAATTGAGCTTAGATTTCAAAGTTTTGCTTCCAATTGTTTTGACTGAGGTTTCAGCAATAAAGATGAGTGAATTTAGCTGTGAACTAACCTTCGTAGATCAGGGATAAGCTACCTAGAAGCTTATTAGAGATGTTTCGCTATTTATGAAGTTTTTCGGACTATATGCGGGTTATTCTATCAAATTGATGCAGTTTGGGACTTGAATCTTCGCAGCAGGTTTCTGAACCACGTGGGGTTTTTTTTGGTGACCTAGGAAGCTGGTTTAGAAGGTGTTCTAACCTGAGGTAAGCAAGAAGTTCACCTAGGAAGCTGAAATTGCAAGAATTCGACTATTATGGCTTATAATCGACTATATTGATGTCGTTTCGGTATTGTTCGCAGCGAGAGGGTATTTGACCCTTGGACCGCCTTCGTGTGGCATTGGAGGGCCTTCTGGAAGCTTAACGTGAGGTAATGAACTGAGCCAAAACAGGAATTTAAGCTATTCCTACGTACTAAGTGCAATTGCGCCGATATTGGACATGTCGATCGTAATTTTGATACGATATTTGTGCTTCGTGTTCAGCAGGATTGAGACCTAGTAGAGCTGATCCTTGGGATTCCTTTGGACTGATTTGAGCTTAGTACGAGGTGGGTCGGACCTAACCAGAGCAAGTGGAACTCCCCTATGTTCTATATGTATTATAGAAATGGTCTTATTGTGTGCTTATGTGATTGATAAAGGGGCTTGACATTCGTCATCATAATGTTGAATATATTCGAAATAAAGTCTCTATAAAGTAGAGAACACTTATCCATGAAAGTCTTTACATTTATATTCAATTCAGTTGAACGACTTATGAACAAGTGTAGGATGCACTTTAAAGTAGAGAACAATGACATTCTCTTGACTCTAACATAGCGAACTATGATATGCTCATGACTATGTTGATAGTGCCATACTAGTGGAAAGATTATAATGCTATGTGATTTAGCTTTACCATTNACTCTGTCCGCGGTACAGGGAAAACCTTGTCCGTTCGGCGGTCTGTTGCGGCACCGCGACCTGGCCAAATAGGCGGGCGATCGCGGGGCGTGACACTTTGATACCATTATTTCTGTCACGCCCCGAGCTCGGCCTATTTGGTCGGTTCGGACACGTCGAACAGACGCCGAACGGACAGCACCTCCCTTGTTCGCCCAAGGCTCAACAACAAGTACAGAGCAAGTATATAAATTGCACAGCGGAAACATAAATATATTTGGCTTGCACGAGGGCAAGCAGTAGCCAAAGTGAAAGTACTAAACTAGACATGTATACAAGTAACATGATTAACTTATAACCATATACATGCATTCAACTTGTAGATATTTTTACATTCTTTGCATCATTTTTTTTTACATCACAAGATCACCAAAATAAACCCTTACATTTGACATCATTAAAGCATCTTTAATACATCTATAATCATCAAGTACAAAAGATGATACATAAGGGTATGCAACTAAACAAAAGAAAACCAACTCGGGCGGTCTCTATCTATGACGCGATACCTTTACCGTGATTGTTGGCCGGCTCACTCGGTCCTGGCTCTGTGGAAATAGTAGGGTGAGAACTACAACAAAGTTTCCAGTGGGTTCGGCCGCCGACCTCGCCGACTTTCCCACTAGGTCTAAATCAGGCATAATAGAAGAAGAAACAGATAGATAGTAACCAAACTATTCAAATGCAGCTAATATGCCCGAATAAGATAAAATCGATGCTATGCTCAAATAGTATGCTCATGATGAATGCAAGATCACTTTCCATTACTCAATCTCGTAGCCAACCCGTCGGGTCCTCAGCTTCCTCCCGCCGGATTCCATAACTCACCAACTCAAATCCCTAATAACGGGCCCTCAGCCTCCCGATGGGACCGTCCTCTGGGCAACACTAACCAAGTGATGACAACTCCGGAGCTCATCGCTCGAGGGGGGGCGACCACCCTCAAGCTAAGACTTATCGGCGAGTATGATCAATCCTTAACTTTAAGGATTCCAATGCTCATATGACCATTCACTATAAGGTTATTATGTCATAATGTCAACTATCTCACTTTACTTGTATTCTTTAACTTTCTTTAGTGTCATATACACTACATATTCTTTATACCCATTTTCATGCTATACTTGTACACTAGCATTCAAAACTTATTGATGCCACATCCCTTGATGTTCAACTCTAGCATTCAAGACTCATTAATGCCACTCTCTACATTTATATCATAATGTCATTTATTCTCAATGTCACTAAGTCCTTTGCCTTTTCTAGGTTCTTATTATCATTCATGCATACATAGGGTTTACAAGTTCTCATTTGTTTACAATCATCTCATATGCATTTGTACTCACAGCATACAACACATGCTTTCAAATCAACCCTACTATGCACGATGCTCAATATACACATATGCTCAATAATGACACTTTGACATAAAAAAAAAATTCACCGATTTTGGAAAGCACCACGCACCTCGTATGGTCGTAAATGTAATATACCGAAACATTGGTAAATAAATATCGAACTTTAGTCAAATTGACCAAAGTGCGAGGTTGGTACGCTTCGGAAAGGCCGAAGGCGTCAAAAATGGTAAAAGTGCGTTGTTGGGGGTTTTCGAGAGCTAAAGAATCAAAAATCTGCTTACTGCAGCTTTTGAGCTCTCGGGGACTGGTCCTTGGTGGAAGAGACCGGTCCCCGAATGTGAAAAATCTCAGAGATGAAAAAATCGGCTAAGTTCCAGAAAACCAGCTCTCGGGAACCGGTCCCTGCGGGGAGAGACCGGTCCCATCAGGAGGGACCGGTTGCATCAGGTGAGAGCTCCGCTGAGCTGTGGGAGGGCTCTCTGGGACCGGTCCCATGCTCGAGAGACCGGTCCTCGGGCGCGAAAAATGCCCAGTCTGGGCAGTACAAAGAGATGAAAGTTGAGGGGCTTATATGTATTTATGCACTAAGTGTGCTATGTATGAGGGGGTATGAGATATTTCTGTCATTTCTGTCCCTCACACCCTCTCATATCTCTCTTCCTCTCTCTCTAGAAGGCAAGGAGAAGAAGAGAAGAAAGAAAAGTAGAAAGAGAAGAAGAAGGAGAAAAAGCTGCAGAAGAAGGCAAGGGAGTGAAGCAACTCCCTCTCCTTCACCTCTAGCTCAAAAAAGGAAAGCTTGTGAGGTAAGCTTTGATCCTCACTTATGGTAGAACCCTAGAATGGGTTTTGAATGACCTAAGGATGGTTTTAATGGAGCCCTAGAAGATTTAAAGCTTTCTTTTGCTTCCCTAAGAGATCAAAACTAGGGTTTTGATATATGCGGAGCTAGGGCACCCAAATTGGGGCTTTTGCTTGTGAGGGTTCTAAAGTTAAATTGACTCTCTAGAAACCTAATTGGGGGTATTTCCGACACGTTGGTGCACTTGGTTTAACGTTACGAAAAGCCTATGCGAAATTATAAGCAAAAATGCCTAATTTGACTTTATTTTGCCGCAAGTAAGAAACTAGGTGACTAAGAACCCCAAGAAAATCATCGTAGCACCCTAGTAAGCCTACGAGGTGGGTGGTGCTTTCCAAACTTGTTGAAATTCTTTTTATGTCTAATGTGTCACTTTCTTGAACATATGAGTAAATGATCGTGCATGCATTGTAGGATAAATGAGATGATGTTCATGTGAATGTTTGCATGTTGAGAGTACAATTTGCATTATGAGATGGTTGAGAACCTAAGAACCCTATATATGCATGAGATGTAACATGAGAACCCAGTTGTGGTAAAAGAACAAAGGTGACACTACGACATGTAGATCGAGTGGCATTAGTAAATGCATAGATAAAAGCTAGAGTTAACAACAAGTGTGGCATCAAAGAATAAAAGCTAGAGTTAGCAACAAGTGTAGCATAAAGAACACTAGAGTTAGTGAAATGACATGATTGGGAACAACGAATGCAAAGAACNTATGCTTCCGCTGGTACCCGGGCGTGACACCCTCGCATTGCGGGCAAGCCGACGGTCGGTGCTCACCGCCGCAAATAACACATCGCGAAGGCCTCCAATTCTTCGACTGCTATCGGGGATACCGAGGGGGTTTCTTTGCATTTGGCCGGCCCCCGGTACCACCCGCCGCCCACTTCTTTCCCTTGTTTTTTTCCTTGTCCATTGACTCGCGCTCTCCACGAGCATAGGCACTACCGTGCTCCGCCCACAAGGCTCGATCCAAAACCTCCGCAAAGGTTGTAAGCTTAAGGATCTGAACCTTCTCATAAATCCTTGGCTGAAGTCCTCGCAGGAACCAATCAGCCTGATCCCGATCATCACGAACAACATCCGGGACGCAATCAATGATGTGAGAGAACTCCTGCTCATACTCTCCCACAGTCCGATCACCTTGCCTCAACTTGCGGAATTTATCTTGCAACTTTCGGTTTTCAGTGTCGGGGAAGTAGTTCATGAACATTAGCCTTCGGAACTCCTCCCAAAGCATAGGCGGAAGGTCGGAAGACCGATCCCGCTTCACACGCTTCCACCACACCTTCGCCTCCTTCCCCAAACAGTGAGTAGCGAGGTGCACCTTGTCTTTCTCCAAGGCATAGATATCCTCGAAGAGCGTCTCAATCGAGTCGATCCATGACTCCACCATCCACAGCTCTACCTTTTCCCCGTCGAAGATAGGTGGGTTGAACTTCTTGAACATGACGAGAGCTGCAAGTGCACGCTCCCGCTCCACCTCTACCGTCGCACTATCGGGATTTGAGGTTTCCGAACCGGCCGGCACCTCCGTGACTGGCACAGCCGCCGCCGCCACTCCCTCAACTGCACTTGGCACCACAGCAGGGGGCGCAGGATGCTCTGCCCCCACTTGGGCCGCCGCCTGCTACTGCTCTAAGGCCTCTTGAAGCCTTTGAATTTGCTCCCCATGGCGTTGAACGGACTACGCTTGTTGTCGCACTACTCCAATAAGTGCGGACATTTGCTCCCGAAGCTCCCCGTCGCCGTTTGCTCCGGATTGCACAGGAGCCGCACTCAGTTCCTCGGGCGTTGACCTTGTTCGAGGTCGACCACGAGCCATCGCTTTCTGAAATGTAGCAATTTACATTAGCTACACAACCAAAATTACTCGAATATACCCAATCCGGCGAAACAAGTGTATTTATTCTCGCTCCAAAGCATCATGTCGTCGGTTGCCCGACACAACACAAGGAGTAGAGAACAAATATCAACTTGGATTAGCCCCCAATAACATTAGAGACATAATAACATCATCCCAATCATAAAGCTTTCGCTATAAATTAGTTCCACGTCACTCACGTTTTTTAGATCCTAAGGGTCTCTAGGTCCATCCTATACTTTCACTTTTAGGCTTTGTGTAACATACCAGATTTTGGTATAAAAATAAAAATAAATAAAAATAGTGTGAGAAACTATTTTTATTGGATTTGTAGAAGTAAAACATAAGTCAGAAGTGACTTATGCTGAAATCGGAATGAAAACAGAAGATCTAGAATTTTCTGTTGGAAACGGGATAGNCTTGCATTCTTCATGAGTTTTTACATTGAGCATTCTTATTGACAGCTTTGTTCAGGCATATTAGTTGCATTGTATAGTTGGTTACTTATCTGCTTTCTTTCTATGATGCCTGAGTTAGACCTAGTAGGAAAGTCGGTGAGATTTGGGGCCGAACCCACTGGGAACTTCGTTATAGTTCTCACCCCACTATTTCTACAGAGCAGGGACCGAGTGAGCCGGCGAGCGACCGCGGTAAAGATATTGCGCCGTAGACAGTGACTACCAAAGTCGGGCTTTACATTTTGTTAGTAGCATACCTTATATCATCTTTTGTATTTGATGATTTGAGATGTTAAAGAAAAGAATGTAATGTGTTATTATGAGCAAATGTGATGTAAAAAGAAATGATGAAAAGCAGTGTAAAGAATCATGAATGTAAATGGTTCAAAGTAAATCACTTTACGTGTATGTTGTTAGTTTCCTTTCTTTCACTCATGGCTATTGCTTACCCTCGTGTAAGCCATTGTGTATGTTTCCGCTAGTGCTTTTCTTAACTGAAAATTGTACAGGTGATGAGCCTTGGGCTGACAGGGGAAACTCTGTCCGTTCGGCGTTTGTCCGACGTGCCCTGACCGGCCAAAGGGATCGGTCCCGGGGCGTGACAGATATGTGGTATTAGAGCCTGAAGTGAAAGAATACGAGTGGACCTAGAGACCCTTAGGATTGGAAAACCTTAAGGATCTAGGAAACGTGAGCGACGATGGATTAAAGTTAGCGAAAGCATGTGATTGAATTAAGTTAGGATGTCTCTAATGTGATTAGGGACTAACTTAAATTGATGTTTGTTCTCTACTCGTGGTGTTGTGACGGGCGGCCGACGACATAATGCTTTGGAGTGAGGATGGATACCTAAGTTGCTTTCGCCGGATTGGGTCTTGTTGAGTAATGTTGGTCATGTAGCTAATGCGAGTTGCTTCATTTCAGGAAGCAATGGCTCATGGTGGACCTCGAACAAGGTCAATGCCAGAGGAGCCAAATGCGGTGCCCGAGCAATCCGGAGCAAGTGGCGATGGTGCGCTTCGGGAGCAAATGGCCGCGCTTATTGGCGTAGTGCGGCAACAAGCAGAGTCTGTTCAACGCCAAGGGGAACAGATTCGATGGCTCTAGGAGACCTTGGAGCGTTAGCAAGGGACGGCAGCCCAGGTGGGTGCCGAGCATGTCGCGCCCCCTGAAGTGGTGCCGAGCGTAGTTGAGGGAGCGGCGGCGGCGGCAGCGGCAACTGTGCTCGTCACGATGGTGTGGTGGTAGAGGCGTAGCGGGAGCGCTTGCTGGCGGCTCTCATTCAATTCCAGAAGTTCAGCCCACCTGTCTTTGAAGGTGGTATGATGGAGCCAGCAGTAGTGGAGTCATGGATCGACTCAATGGAAACGCTCTTCGAGGATCTGAATAGCTCAGAGAAGGACAAAGTGTACCTCGCCACCCATTGTCTCTAGAAGGCAGCGAAGGTGTGGTGGAAGAGAGTTAAGCAGGATCGATCTACCGATCTTCCGCCTATTGGGAGGAGTTCAACAGAGCGGTGTTCGCGAACTACTTCCCCGACACGGTAAAGCGGAGACTACAAGAGAAGTTCCGCAAGTTAAGGCAAGGTGATCGATCGGTAGGGGAATATGAGCAAGAATTCTTTCACATCATTGACTGCATCCCAGATGTTGTTCGAGATGACCGGGACTGGGCTGATTGGTTCTTATGAGGACTCCAGGCGAGAATCTATGAGAAGGTACAAATTCTTAAGTTGACGACCTTTGCAGAGGTCTTCGATCGAGCCTTATGAGCGTAGCACGGCAGTGCCCACGCGCGAGAGCAGCGCGAGGCTATGGCCGAGACCAAGGATAAGGGCAAGAAACGAGCGGCGGGCAATGCCGGGGGCCGGCCGAATACAAAGAAACCCCCTCGGTATCCCCGACAGCAGTCGAGGAGCTGGAGACCACCTCGGTGCGTCATCTGTGGCGGAAAGCACCGAGTGTCGACCTGCTCGCAGCGTGAAAGAAAGTGTTACAAGTGTGGCCAACTGGGACATCTTATCCGGGAGTGCCCGAGCTGACCGTCGTCTGCGCCGACGGCAGCATCAGCACTGTCTACCCCGAGACAACTTGCGGGGTTGCCACCAGCGATGTCGGCTGAACGTGCATCATCACCGCGTCAGCCGGAGGGATCACGAGCACCAAGTGGCCGGGTTTTCGCCACTCAGGTGGAGGAGCAGCCTGCAGCATCAGATGACGTTGTGGCAGGTATTATTCTGATTAATGGCACTAGAGCTAGAGCTTTATTTGATACGGGTGCATCTCATTCATTCATTGGTGCATCCTTTGCGAAAACTCATGGCATTAAAATAGTGCATAATTACGACTATTGGTGGGTCAATGCGCCGGAACACTCGTTTAGAGTGCACGAGGAGTGCTTGGCTTGTCCAGTTCAGATAGGAGAATGGATTATGCCAATCGACTTGTTGGTGTTAGACAAAATGTGGGGATTTGACGTAATCTTGGGGACCAATTGGCTCTCCAAATATTATGCAGTCATAGATTGCGAGAGTAAGGTGATTACGTTTTGCGAGCCTAACCAAGAGGAGTTGGTGTATCGCGCGTGTAAGAGCAAGCGCTTCACGGCGACTGTATCGGCGGCGAGGGCGAGGAAGATGATTAAAGGTGGATGTAAAGCCTATTTGGCAACCATGATAGATACTTAGAGGGAGCACCCAGAGTTGGGGAATATCCGAGTTGCGTGTGAGTTTTCGGATGTATTTCTGGCGGAGTTACCGGGATTGCCACCGGACCGAAAAGTTGAGTTCATCATTGACTTGATTCCCGGGGCGGCGCCAATCTCAAAGGCTCCGTATAGAATGGCACCGGTGGAGCTAGTGGAATTGAAAGCACAACTACAAGACTTGCTCGATAAAGGCTTTGTGAGACCGAGCGTGTCACCATGGGGAGCTCCGGTACTGTTTGTGAAGAAGAAGGACGGCACACTTCGACTCTGCGTGGATTATCGCGAGTTGAACAAAGTGACGATCAAGAACAACTACCCGTTGCCAAGGATTAACGATTTGTTCGATCAGTTGCAAGGGTCAAAGATGTATTCGAAAATTGATCTCCAATCGGGGTATCATCAACTAAAGATTAGGCCAATGGATGAGCACAAAACGGCGTACCGTACGCGGTATGGCCATTATGAGTTTACGATAATGCCATTTAGGCTTACTAATGCCCCGGCCGCGTTTATGGACTTGATGAACCGAGTCTTTCGGCCGTCGTTGGATCGATGTATCGTGGTGTTTATAGACAGCGTGTTGGTCTATTCGAAGAGTGAGGAGGAACACGAAAGGCATTTGAGGGATGTGTTGGAAATCCTCCGACAAAAGAAACTCTATGCTAAGTTGAAGAAATGTGACTTTTGGCTGACGGAGGTCACATTCTTGGGCCACGTGATATCGGGCGATGGAGTCTCGGTAGACCCTAAGAAAGTGGAGCCGATTAAGGATTGGCCTCGTCCGACGAGTGTAGCGGAGGTCCGCAGTTTTCTTAGACTCACGGGCTACTACCGGCGGTTCGTGGAGGGGTTTGCTAAAATAACTACTCCGCTAACGCGCCTTACCTACAAGGGAGTGAAATATATTTGGAATGACGATTGCGATCAGAGCTTCGAGGAATTGAAGAACAGGTTGACGTCGACCCCGGTGCTTGCCTTGCCGACTCCGGGGGAGACTTTTGTAGTGTATAGTGATGCTTCATATAGTGGTCTCGGGTGTGTGTTAATGCAAAATGGCCGGGTGATAGCTTATGCTTCACGCCAGTTGAAGAGTTGTGAAAAGAACTACCCAATTCATGACCTTGAGCTAGCCGCGGTGATATTCGCGCTAAAGTTATGGAGGCATTACTTGTACGGTGAGCATTGTGAGATTTATACGGATCATAAGAGCCTCAAATACTTGTTCACCCAGAAGGAATTGAATATGCGACAGCGGCGGTGGTTGGAGTTGTTGAAGGACTATGACGTCACTATACTGTACCACCCCGGAGAAGCCAATGTCGTGGCCGACGCGCTAAGTAGGAAATCAGTGGAAAACTTGGCGACGGCAATCACGTCGCAATCGTATTGCAAAAGGAGATGCAATGGTTGGGCCTCGAAGTAGTAGCGCCGGGAGTGCCAGCAATACTAGCCGTGTTGGTAGTGCAACCGACCTTGTTGTAGATGATTAAAGAGCTGCAAGCTTCGGATTCTTATCTTCAAAAGGTGCGGAGTCAAGTAGAAAGTGGTAGTGCTGACGATTTCAGCATTGGAACTGATGGCGCACTTCGATTTAGAAATCGTTGGTGTGTGCCTAAAAATGATGACGTTCGAAGGGCGATCATGCAAGAAGCGCATCAATCTCCCTATGGTATACACTCGGGCGGCACTAAAATGTATCAAGACCTAAAGATGCTTTATTGGTGGCCAGGTATGAAAAGAGAAATTGGAGAGTTCGTGGCGCAATGCCTTACGTGCCAACAAGTGAAAGCGGAACGCCAGTTTCCAGTAGGAAAGCTTCAAAGTCTATCTATACCTGTTTAGAAATGGGAAAATGTAGCAATGGATTTCGTTACCGTTTTGCCTCGATCACAAGGCGGACATGATGCGATATGGGTGATAGTGGATCGATTGACGAAATCGGCTCACTTTTTGCCGATTCACACTACGTGGTCGGGAGACAAGCTAGCTCAAGTATACCTTGACGAGATGGTGAGACTGCATGGGGTTCCGATGTCAATTGTATCGAATCGAGACCCTAGGTTTACATCTCATTTTTGGAAGAGCTTGCAAAATGCGTTGGGCACACGGCTCGACTTCAGTACAGCGTTTCATCCTTATAGCGATGGACAGTTAGAAAGGACAATACAAATCCTCGAGGACATGTTGCGAGCTTGTGTGCTGATTACAGGGGCGGATGGCACAACTACTCGCTGATGGCAAAGTTCGCGTATAATAACAGTTACCAAGAAAGTATCGCGATGGCGCCATTTGAGGCATTGTATGGAAAGAGGTGCCGTTCCCCGATTCATTGGAACGAGGTGGGCGAAAGAGTTACTCTTGGCCCCGATGTGTTGCGGGAGGCGGAGGAGAAAGTTCGCCTTGCCCGTCAACGTCTTGCGACGGCACAGTCAAGGCAAAAGAGTTATGCCGATCAGCGCAAAAGAGAATTGGAATTCGCGGTTGGAGACCGTGTATTTGTGAAGGTATCGCCTATGCGAGGTGTAAGGCATTTTGGGGTCCGCGGGAAATTGAGCCCCGATATGTCGGATCGTTCAAGGTATTAGAGCGCATTGGCATGGTGGCGTACAAGGTTGCATTGCCACCGAGACTTGCGGGAGTTCACGACGTATTTCACATGTCAAACCTCCAAAAGCATATTCGCAACTCGATACATGTGTTAGAGTATGAGCCCGTGGAGCTACGCGAAGACATGTCGTATGAGGAGTACTCGGTATGCATCCTCGATAGAGAAGAGAGGAAATTGCAGAGTCGCAAAATTCTGTACGTAAAGGTCCAATGGAGCAACCATGCGGTGCGAGAAGCCACTTGGGAGCCTGAGAAGACTATGCGGAGGATGTATCCTCACCTATTTGAGTCGACGAGTTGAGGTATGTTTAGTTTCGCGGACGAAACTATTTTAAGGGGTGGAGAATGTAATATACCGAAACTTCGGTAAATAAATATCGAACTTTAGTCAAATTGACCAAAGTGCGAGGTTGGTACGCTTCGGAAAGGCCGAGGGCGTCAAAAAGGGAAAAAGTGCATTGTTGGGGGTTTTCGAGAGCTAAAGAATAAAAAATCTGCTTACTGCAGCTTTTGAGCTCTCGGGGACCAGTCCCTGGTGGGAGAGACCGGTCCCCGAATGCGAAAAATCTCGGAGATGGAAAAATCGGCTAAGTTCCAGAAAACCAGCTCTCGGGAACCGGTCCCTGCGGGGAGAGACCGGTCCCCGAGAGACCGGTCCCATCAGGAGAGACCGGTTGCATCAGGTGAGAGCTCCGCTCAGCTGCGGCAGGGCTCTCTGGGACCGGTCCCATGCTGGAGAGACTGGTCCCCGGCCGCGAAAAATGCCCAGTCTGGGCAGTACAAAAAGATGAAAGTTGAGGGGCTTATTTGCATTTATGCACTAAGTGGGCTATGTATGAGGGGGTATGAGATATTTCTCTCATTTCTCTCCCCCGCACCCTCTCATATCTCTCTTCCTCTCTCTCTAGAAGGCAAGGAGAAGAAGAGAAGAAAGAAAAGTAGAAAGAGAAGAAGAAGGAGAAAAAGGTAGAGAAGAAGGCAAGGGAGTGAAGCAACTCCCTCTCCTTCACCTCTAGCTCAAGAAAGGAAAGCTTGTGAGGTAAGCTTTGATCCTCACTCATGGTAGAACCCTAGAATGGGTTTTGAATGACCTAAGGGTGGTTTTAATGGAGCCCCTAGAAGATTTAAAGCTTTCTTTTGCTTCCCTAAGAGATCAAAACTAGGGTTTTGATATATGTGGAGCTAGGACACCCAAATTGGGGTTTTTGCTTGTGAGGGTTCTAAAGTTAAATTGACTCTCTAGAAACCTAATTGGGGGTATTTCCGACACGTTGGTGTGCTCGGTTTAATGTTACGAAAAGCCTATGCGAAGTTATAAGCAAAAAGGCCTAATTTGGCTTCGTTTTGCCGCAGGTAGCAAATTAGGTGACTAAGAACCCCAAGAAAATCACCGTAGCATCCTAGTAAGCCTACGAGGTGGGTGGTGATTTTCAAACTTGTTGAAATTTCTTTTATGTCTAATGTGTCACTTTCTTGAGCATATGAGCAAATGCTCGTGCATGCATTGTAGGATAAATGAGATGATGTTCATGTGAATGTTTGCATGTTGAGAGTATAATTTGTATTATGAGATGGTTGAGAACCTAAGAACCCTATATATGCATGAGATGTAACATGAGAACCTAGTTGTGGTAAAAGAACAAAGGTGACACTATGACATGTAGATCGAGTGGCATTAGTAAATGCATAGATAAAAGCTAGAGTTAACAACAAGTGGGGCATCAAAGAATAAAAGCTAGAGTTAGCAACAAGTGTAGCATAAAGAACACTAGAGTTAGTGAAATGACATGATTGGGAACAACGAATGCAAAGAATATGAGATGGAGACACAATGACATACAACCTTAGAGCTAAGGGCCATTTGTGCATAATTTCCTTATGGTAAAGGAATGGATTGAACTTGACATCCTTAAGAGTTAAGGATTTGATCATACTCGCTATAAGTCCTTACTCGAGGGTGGTCGTTCCCCCTCAGGCGATGTGCTCCGGAGTTTGTCATCACTGGGTTGGTGCTGTTCCCCAGAGGACGGTCCCAACGGGAGGAAGCTGAGGGCCCATTAAATGGGATTTTGAGTTGGTGAGTTATGGAACCCGCGGGAGGAAGCTAAGGGTCCAATGGGTTAGCCAAGAGATTGGGTAAAAGAAAAGTGTTGATTGAGGCGAAACCCACGGGTTAGCCTGAGATTGAACGAAAGATCAAAGAACTTGCATTCTTCATGAGTTTTTACATTGAGCATTCTTATTGACAGCTTTGTTCAGGCATATTAGTTGCATTGTATAGTTGGTTACTTATCTGCTTCCTTTCTATTATGCCTGAGTTAGATCTAGTGGGAAAGTCGGTGAGATTGGGGCTGAACCCATTGGGAACTTCGTTGTAGTTCTCACCCCACTATTTCCACAGAGCCGGGACAGAGTGAGCCGGCGAGCGACCGCGGTAAAGGTATCGCGCCGTAGACAGTGACTACCAAAGTGGGGCTTTATATTTTGTTAGTAGCATACCTTATATCATCTTTTGTATTCGATGATTTGAGATGTTAAAGAAAAGAATGTAATGTGTTATTATGAACAAATGTGATGTAAAAAGAAATGATGAAAACCAATGTAAAGAATCATGAATGTAAATGGTTTAAAGTAAATCACTTTACGTGTATGTTGTTAGTTTCCTTTCTTTCACTCATGACTATTGCTTACCCTCGTGTAAGCCATTGTGTATGTTTCCACTAGTGCTTTTCTTAATTGAAAATTATACAGGTGATGAGCCTTGGGCGGACTGGAAAAACTCTGTCCGTTCGGCGTCTGTCCGACGTGCCCGGACCGGCCAAAGGGATCAGTCCCGGGGCGTGACAGTGAAGGTGCTACGGTTCAAATCTCGTGATTTTGGGCGCCTATTCTCTCGCCTGCGGCAAAACGAAGCCAAATTAGACTTTTTTTCCATAACTTTGCGTAGACTCGTCGGATTGGCGAACCGAGTCCACCAACGAGTTGGAAATATTCCCATTTTGGTTTCTACAATGTCAATTAGCCTTTAAACCAACCTAGGGCAAAAGCCCCAATTTTGGTACTCTAACATGTTATATAACAATATACACAAATTTGATCTCTAAGACAAGCAAAAGCAAGTTTGATCATCATCTAGGAACTAATCTAGAACCATTTAAACCATTCTTAGGGCATCTAAAGCAAACCCTAGATTTCTACCATGAGGGCTCATGGAGAAATATGGGTTTTCATGGACTCTATGGCCTCTACAAGGTTTCTAATTTTGCAAGAAACTCAAAATCAAAAGATTCAGGACATAAAACCAAGTCGTAACATTTATTTTGCATGAAACCTCACCTTAGTCCAAAAGCTCTCCAAGCTCCTCGTTGTAGGTGAACTCCAAAGCCTTCAAAAGCTCCAAAATCTCCTCCAATCTTCTCTAATCTCCTCCAAACCATCTTGAGAGGGAGTTCCTAGAGAAAGAGAGTGAGAGAAATGAGAAGGAGATGTGTTGTTGGCTGTGAACAAGAAAGGAGGGGTGTGGGGTCTTTTATAAGCTGCTACAATTGCAACCAAGCTCTCCATATTCTTTTATTTGTAGCAGACCAAAACTGCTGTGAGTGGCACTGCGTACCGGTGCGCGGGATGCTGTCACCGGTTTAACGATTACGCAGCAGCCAAACTCGAGAGCTGCCTTCTCGAATAGCTGACCTGGTACCGGTACGCACCAGGGGTGTCACCGGTTTAACAACCGTAAACACTCAAACCCGAGAGTAGCTATTCTCAGGTGCTTGCCTGGTACCGGTACTACTCCAATGCATTACTTGTGACACACTGGACCTTTGCAAATTGCGAGGTTCGAGTGTTTGATCCGTGTGACGAGCCATCTCAGACTTTCTGAAGGGTCGTAGACAGTGTTCCGACCCATGGTTCGAGTCCCGAGAAGTGAGGTTTAAAGCCGAGCACGAAAACCCGAAAAATCGAATTTTTGGTTANAGATGATAGAACTTTACTCGCTCTGATATCATTAGTTGCTAGCTATTTTACTTCTTTATTTGTTCTATCTCTTGCTTTACTTCCGCTTTTATTGTAGACGCCTTATATGTGTAGACATATGGCGGGTCTGGGCACGCTACCGGGAGGGCCTCCGCCGGTCCCGGGGCGTGACATTACTGGTTAACAATGCTCCAGACTTCAATTTTGCATCGTTTCGACTCCAATTCGCGTCGAGCAATGCTAAAACCTTTCTAACTCTCTTGGAACTCAACTTTAACCCTTCCAACATTGTTGGAATATTAAATGGACTTTATCCAACTATTTCTCTCGCACACTTTGGTCAATTTGACTAAAGTTCGATATACTCTACTGAGTTTCGGTGTATTACATGACCCCAGCTCGTGTTTGGCTATTTTATTAACCGAGCTAACAAATTCATCTCATATTCAACTCGTTTACTAAACGAGCGATTCGATCTTGAGCTGAACACGCGTCGAACTCATTTTTAGCCGAACACGAGTTGTCTCGCGAATAGCGAGCTGGATTGCCAACTCTATATGTGAGTAGGCTCTATAACCGATGCTCCAAAGTACACTGAGTTAACATAATCAATTTACTAAACTGATTATGTTTCGTAATTTGACCTTATTCAATGGTCCTGAACCCGAACTTAGCTTGGACATGAAAAAGGAAGTAAGCCATTCGACATTGTGCACATCCATTACTAAGGTTGTTTTCAAAGTATACTTTGCGCCATTTATTAGAGGTGTTCCAACGTGTATAGAGTGTAAGTCCTACACTTTTGTGTCTTCTTACTATGCTAACTAGTCTACGTCAACACCTATATAGAGAAAAAAAATAGATTACCAAATAGAGATGGCTACACCATATAGTTGTAAATATTTCTAATATATATACTGGTTCACATTAAGGGGCCGTTTGGTTAGATGTAATTATAAATACAGTGTAGTTAGAGATGCATGCAGTTGAAAATACAACAATTACCACTACATGAGTCATGTTTGGTTGTATGTAGTAGAAAGCGCTGCAAGTATAAATAATTTGTTTGGTTGCATGCAATTGAGAAATAATTTTTAAAATTTTATTATTTTATATATATGATGGTGAGATTACCTCCAATGTAAAAAAGAAAAATAATTTTTGTTTAAAAAATATTGAGGAGGTAAGCATACATTTTATTTAAAGTTACTCTCTCCAACTACTGTAGTTGGAACTGCGGCCAATTTGGGCGTAGCTCGAACTGCTACAGTTGGGCCTCCTCCTGCAGTTCCTACTGCAGCAGTTGGAGTTAAATACATCAAACTAAACACGAAATTTGTATTTACATGTAGTTACAACTGCAGTGTAGTTGCAACTACATGCAACCAAACGGCCCCTAAGTGTACATCATGTCGAGAATAGGTACAAAATAGTTATAGAAATAACGAAATTAACACTGACTACTTTCCGAAAGTTCCACCGCACAACAGGTAGTTAGGTGACATTGGCAGCACATTAAGGACTGCCGGTCCAGTAGCAAGTGTCACACCCGAATCCTAGCGGCAGCCTACAAAGTTTCAGATGTACCGTATTGCCCTATAACTGACCCGTTTTTGACTATAACGTGCAAAATCATTTACTATGCTATAAAGGGAGACATATCGCTGTCAGGTATATAGGCATGCCCTTCGGCACTATAGAAGTATCTTGGCACCCCTATAGCTGTCATTGCTTTTCATAAGAGCGGCGTATCAATGGTAGGTATATCGGTGTGCCCTACAAAGTTTCAGCTGTACCGTACCACCCTATAACTGATCCGTTTTTTATTATAACATGCAAAATCAAGTTCTACTCTATAAAAGTGGGCATATCACTGGCAGGTATATGGGTGTGCCCTTCAGCACTATAGATGTACCTTGGCACCCTTATAGCTGTCATTCTTTTTTATAACATAGAAGTAGGTTTTGAGTTAGGTAGATACTTCAACAAGATGTACAATGGTAAATCACTTGTTTTCCATTCAAAGAGAATAGCTATAATTGATTAAAATTAACTTTGCATACAATAGAATGTTGGAATTAGGATCTCACTCAAATTACACATATATACAGGTATAATTTTTGCACACTTATATTGAAGTAATGCTTCAGCTGCATAACAAAATTTTCAACTCAACAAATATTTTTCCAACCATACAATATAAGGTTTACATTCCTAGTCTTGAAATACCATTATCATGCATCATTCAGAATCCGAAAGGTAAAAGTCTGATGCATAGTAAGGATATGATACGATACAATACGATACGATGAAATATGTTGCTATTAATATCTAAGTTATTATCTTTGAAGAACCTGATAACATTTGAGATAGCGTGTCCAGCTCGGCGCGCCACCATTTTTTTAACTGCTTTTCACATCGCAACAATCTCTCTCTCAAGTAATCTTGAGTTTTCTAGTAGGAATGTGAAAGGTATTAGAGGAATAGGGGCTGATAGAGCATAAAGGTTCTCAACAAGTTGGTTAATTTGTGCAAACTAATTAGCCCATTCATTAAACAATTCATTCCAGTAAGCATATGCTTACTTGCGATCTTCTCTCAACAAGATTGAATTCATCCGATAGTCTTAAATAAGCAACATAGGTTTGGAGATTAGGCATGGACACTTCTGGATATTCATCAAGCACCATTAAGGCCATTTGGTTGTTCTCTTCACGTATTACATTTAAAACAGTTAGTAATGTGTCTACATCAGTTTTAGGAAGAAATATGGTACGACGCGTGTATACAGTACCTGTTACCATCAGATCTTTAAATATCTCATTAGATTCTGAGACCCTATATTCCCACTTCCCGAGCATCTGATTATATACATGCTGGGAAGAGAGAATGTGAGCTGGTATTGAGTTTGTGAACCTTTCATCTTATTCAAGTGCCCATAGCCGACCCGACCCGCTACATCATGGATGCATTTGGGAGTGTAGCTATATAAGTCTTTTACTTGATCCATCGCTAAAAAATACAGATTGGTTACAAATGCAAACAAATTTAGAAAGACCCATCAAACATAGTGGGTATTTATATGTGAAGATAGGAAAAATGATTTATATGGAACTTCCATAGATGCCAATTAGTACATCTATACGATCCCATCATACAGTGCTAGCTATATTAAAAGAGTTATGAAGGTCCGTCCGTACAGTCCTATCTTAATAATCAATGGAATACCAATGGTGGACTGAGGTACACCTTTACCAATATACAGGACAATACTAAAGGAAATTGACATGTCTTAGGCATTAAGTAATATTACCGACATATAATAGCAGAATCTACATATATGATACAACCACTGTCAGCACCTGCGGGATAAATCAAGTCAAAACAGGTATTAACTTGCAAGAGAAGACATGTCACTAATCATTTAGATACTCGCTATAATTTCAAAGGTATTTGGCATCAGACTTAATTACTACTATGTATAATAAAGAAATACCTATATATCTGTTCTTGCACATGTATAAGTTAGACAGAACAATCATATTTCACTAAAATAGAGACAATTATATTTGTATAAGCTAGTGGTAGGTCTGATCATGCCGGTTAACACTTGCTATACTTCGACACCTTAAGAAGGTGGAGACAATGTCTGCAGATCCAGCGGATAGCTGCATTACCTACGTCTACATAGGTTCTAATTTATCTAGTCATTTATATGGTCGTTAACAATTTTAGTTTTTCATTTAGATTACACACTTTTTATCTGTAGGTGTTCCAAATGTAGAGACAAGTAGTAATTCAGTATTGTGCCAAATATGACAGTTATATATGAAATTATAAGTGTGCCAAATGTAATCTCACGATGTTTAACACATGTATATTGCAATCCATTCACTATGTTTAATTCATTCTCGCCCCTCAGCACCACACTAGCCAAATAGGCTATGCAACCCCTGCTAATCAACTGCCTAGCTCGAGAGGAGCTAATCGTCATCGTAAACAGCGAGCTCTGACATCCTCTAAACACAACCTCCTCCTGCCCCGGCTCTCTAAAGGTGACCGTTCGATTCTTGCAATCGATGGTGGCGAAGTACTTGGTCAACCAATCCATGCCCAAAACCACGTCAAACTCCCCGAGTTTACGCAAGGCTAAAAGATCCACGGCCATAATCCACTCTCCTACCTAAACAGGGCAACTGGGGCAAAACTCCCTTATGTCCAAAGAGTGGTCGGGAACAACAACACGTCCCAGATGCAACAAGGAAACTAACGGGATGCCATGCAACTCGGCAAACAGCCGATCTATGAATGAATGTGATGATGCACCGGTATCAAATAATGCTCGAACTCAAATGCCATATAATAAAATGATACCTGCCCCCACATTCTCGGCTGCTGCCACCTCCTCAGTCTGGGCCGCATACATGCGCCCGCTCGGGGCCTGTCGTGACCCCTCGGTCTGGCGCTCGACATAAAGCAACACACTTACATCATAAGATGAAATAAGTACAAGCAGAATAAAATACGGAGCATCTTAAATATAAATAAATATATAATGAGTATAATATTGTAACACAGAATCATCAATAAATACACACAATAGTTATAAAATAATCAGGAAACAAGAACATTTAATATTTCTAGATATGAAAAATATAACACGTCATTACATTGTTCCCAATCTTACATATAGTGCTACAGTAGCAACAAGAAAATTACGAAAAATTATTAAATCACTATTTATAATTCGAAACTCCCGAACAAGTATGTACAATGCAGATCAATTCTCAATAATGTAACAGTATAGTCAATACAATGATCATTGCTTTCAATTGGCCAGTCCTCCTCCATCGTGCTGAAATTGATGGTCCTGCGGTATCTCCTTTTTGTGCAACTGTTTAAAAGGTTAATAAGATCAAATTAAAGTCAAGCATATAGTACACATATATGGATTGTATCAAGACTTTGTCAATACATGTTAGAAGTGAGTCGAGTGTGGCACGTGCATACAAGCAGTCGAATTTTGATTTGCAAATTTCTGACTAATATCCACTCTATGAGGGTACATGATAAGATCTGATAATATGGATATTGTTACACCTCGGGGTCTTTTATTGTAAAGCCTTTTTGAATGAAGGGCTAGTTTGAAATGAAGCCAGCGGAAAATGCCTATATATATATTTTTTTAAAATTACAAGTTGTCCCCAAGAAGTAATAGACCCGCCACAGATACAGAAATCTCTCTGTCCACACTAATAGAGTCTTTCCTGTATCTGCACAGCGTATCAATATAACATATACAACAACACACTCAACCACTCACACAAATAGCATATACAATGCGGATGTCAGACAACCATTCAGCTAACCATCCTTACGATGATGCATACTCTAAACACTCCTTAGGCGAAGGATGATGCTAATGCACATACAACAATTAATTCTATTCCTTTAAAAGTGTTTCCCACCTGGAAACTATATTTAAAAACACTAAATTGTGATAAATCTGAAATTTATTTGAAAACCGTTTCTCATATGAAAACTCACTTTTGAAACGCTAGCTAGCACGAGGGGTAGAAAACCATGAGCGATAAAACCACAAATATCACCAAAATCACGGAACAACTGAACCACATATAGTCTAGTTTATTAACCAATAAAATAGGGGGTTGAGATAGAATAACCCACAAACTGAATAGGTCGGGACCTCTATAACCCCCTAGCTACCGCGCCTCACACACTGTTCCGACTCCGACCACCGAGATCACCTGAAAAAAATGGCGGGGGGGTGAGAACATGTAAACATGTCTCCCCTCCCAGTGAGTACCGCAAGCCGAGAAGGTGCGGTGTACGTACCGACAAAGGAGAAAACAATAGATAGATATGTATATAACGAGTACAGTAGCGAATAATGAAAAACAGGTATAAATAGGTATGAACAACTACTGCTACTACAAATAATAAGCATATGCATGAACTGTAGATGAACTGAAAATCCAATCACCGTGCCCTATAGAGCCGCAGATCGCATATGCTCACCCACCGGCACACAACCTCTGCAAGCACCTGGCAAGAGGCTCACGGGTCTAGTAGACGACTATTTTTTCGAAAAAGAATACCCCCCAAGATGGCCAAACTGCTAGTGTACATGAAGTGCTAAATGAGCTGTGACAATTGATGCAAAATGCTCAATCCACAAGACGACGACAAGCCGAGAATAGCAACAACTAACACATGTCCAAGATCTCGCTCGGATCAACGAGCCGATCAACAACGACCAATCAGGTTTCACCACAAGATCATGCAAGATACACTATACCACTCTGCCAATATCATATGTAGGGATGAAAGTAGAGAACAATAACTGGAAGTCGAGTGGAATCACGCTTATTCATAGTATACAAGGAAAAGGAAAGGAGAAATATCAACGAGCTAGTCCACTGTACCGACTTCGGATCGAAGCATCCATCTGTACTGGAGAAGAGCCAACACCCAAGGCTCGCAGGAACGTTGACTGGACCTATGAAAGACCCACCAAGTCAAAATCCATCGAGTCGACTCAAAAACACTAAACTCACAATCCCGAAATCGTCAAAATTTCTGGAAAGTCCACCGAAATGATTCCGAACTCCAAGGAATACCCCAGAAGGTACCCATAAGCAATCCAAGTCACCCGCTGTTTGTAAACACACCAATTTAGGTGGTCGGACAGTGAACACAAGTCCAGGGTGCATACCAACATAAACTCACCTATAATGACAACCCGGGTTCCCAAAAATGCCCTTTTTGGCACCGGCGTCGCTGATCCTTTGTCTCCGAAACTTTGAGACAACAAGGCAACAAGGATCAGCGACACAACAAGGGCATTCACAACTCCACAAAAATGAGTTCCACATCGTAAACACGTTCCGCCGACAATTTCATCGAAAAAATGCTTCGAAACGCGATTCGAACATTGCGAGAGCATCGAGGACTTGGACAATCAGTCCAAAGGGTCACACGAGGTGGTCTCACATTGCCCGAGGCAGCCCATGCTGCCACAATTGCAAGGAAGCCCTCAACAATACATAAATTGTATAAAATCATGAAATTAAGTACTAAAAAGGCAACAATGCTGCTATCGCGCGATTTTAAGACCAACCGAGGGCACCAACAACAAGGTCTCATTACAGCGAAGCCCATGCTCCCTATCCGAGGCAACAAAAATAGCCGTGGAGTGCACCAAGGCCAAAAATATTGCTAGAATAATGCCCAAAGGAGCGACACCACCAAAACAGCGCAACGAAGCCTTCCCGATAGAAATCAAGGTGAGCACAATGATCAGCGAGGAGTTAAGATCATCGTGCTCCCTTTCTCGAAGATCGAGAGACCTCGGGTGGCTCGGAATAGTGAGCAACCCAAGAAATGCCCCAATTCGGGCTTGGCCGGAGCAAGCTTGCTTCGGCCGACTGCCGACAGAACGGTAGCGAGCGCACGGGCTAGAGGTGGATGCGGGGAAGGTGAGAAACACCATGCTCACCTTGGCTGGCGGCGGGAAGCGGGAGCTGCGGCAGCGTTGGAAGTAGGTACGGCCAGCCCGGATCTAGGGCTTGGGTACAACGGCTTTTCCCAGCGATGGTGACGGCCGGGGCAGGTAGGGGATGATGGCGACTAGTCCCCTAAGGTCAGAGGGAGGCGGCTACGACACTTTAAGAAGCCTCGGCCGCCCCTACCAGAACCCGCCCCAAACGGGCAGAGCGACGGCTGCGGTGGTTGCCTATGGCACAGGGATGGTCGGAGGCGGTCGTTGGAGGTCCAAAAGATAGGGGAGAGGGGATCCACCTAGGCACGGCTTCCCTGGTGGCCTCGGGTCCAGAGAGGGGAGAGAGATGGAGAGGAAGAGGTTGAGGGAGAGAGAGAAGTGGTGTTGGCAGCAGGTTCGGCCGGCCGGGGGAGGGTCGCCGGCGGCTAGGGGGTTACCCGACGCCTCACAGAGGAAGGTGGGGTGCAGCTATGGTTCGGTGGCTGAGGAGAGGGGAGCTAGGGTTGGGGTTTCATCATGAGAAACCCTAGATGCCAACTATATAGCATTCGAGCAAATGTGGAATACCCCTCGAAACCTCGACCAATTAATCCAGGCCCTTCACCAATCGCGTAAAACGCGCCAATGCCTCTCCACGAGCGATCCCTCGCGAAACGGTACAAAAAAATATTGGATATTTTACAAAAATACCCATTTCACAAAATTGTCCTATAATATACCGAACTCCTACAATCATGAAGTTTTGGTGGGAACTAGCTTTAAAAGCTATTAAAGTAGTTCCGGTGAAGTTTGGGGAGCATTCGAGTGTTTTCAATGCAAATCGTGCGTGAAAACGGACCCCAAAAGCTGAAATTTGTCTAAGTTGTAGATTGTGTTAAGGATTTTATAGGTTGGCGGATTTCGTAATGTTGAATGGAGTCTTGAAGAGTTGATTGCAGAAGATTGAAGAAAAAATCTAAATTGAAGGAAAAAGACTCACTTGTAAAGTTCGGCACCTAAGGTATGAAGAAAAGATCATTTGTGATGAAGTTATTTGGTTAGAATAAGTTCAGAAGGCTTAGATTACTTTAAAAATACTTTACTGAACTTTTCTGTGTTCAGGGACTGGTTCCTGAGGTTAAGAGACCGGTTCTCCTAAGGTCCTCACTGCGTGAACCTTGATGCAACCGGTCCCCTATGATGAGAGATCGGTTCCCGAACCATGGTATTTCTGTAATATACCGAAAATTCGAAAAATAAATATCGAACTTTAGTCAAATTGACCAAAGTGCGAGGATGGTACACTTCGGAGAGTCCGAAGGTGTTGAAATGACCAAAAGTGAGTTACGGGAGGTTTTCGAGAGCTAAAATTGTGAAATCTGCATTCTACAGGTTTTCAGCTCTCGGGGACCGGTCCATGGTGGGAGAGACCGGTCCCCGAAAGCATATGAAATGAGACAGCCGAAAAATCGGCTAAGTCCTGAGAAAGTAGCTCTCGGGAACCGGTCCCTGCCTGAGAGACCGGTCCCCGAGAGACCGGTCCCCCAAGGAGGGACCGGATGCATTGCGCGCGGCAGCTCTGGCTACGCAGGGTGGACCTTCGGGGACCGGTCCCTACTCGGGGAGACCGGTCTCTGCCTGCGAAAACTGCCCAGTCCAGGCTGTGTGAAATAGTGAAAGTTAAAGGGTTTATTAGCATTTTTGCAGCCCAATGGTTATGTTATGAGGGTAAATGAGATATTTCTTTCATTTCACCCCCTCTCACACTCTCTTCTCTCCCTCTCTCTCTCTAGAAGACAAAGGAGAAGAAGAAGAAAGGAAGAAAAGAAGGAGAAGAAGGAAAGGAAGGTGAAGAAGAAGATCAAGGAGCAAAGGAGCTTCATCTTCTTCCTCTCTAGTGCAAGAAAAGGAAGCTTACAAGGTAAGCTTTGAACCCTAGTGTAGTAAAACCCTAGAAATGAGTTTGAATGAGCCTAGAAATGGTTTTAATAGATTATTTAGAGTTTTTGAAGCTTTCTATTTGCTTCTTTAGAGATCAAAACCTTGATTTGCTTTAGAGGTGAGCTTGGACCACCTCTCATGGTGAAATCCAAGCTAGGATTTTGGAAAGGCTAAGAATGGTTCTAATGGACTATTTAGAGTATAATGAAGCTACTTTTGCTTCTCTTAGAGATCAAACCCTAGGTTTTGATATACATTGGAGCTAGGGCACCCAAATTGGGGCTTTTGCTCATGAGGGTTTCTAAGTGCAATTGACCCTCTAGAAACCTAATTGGGGGTATTTCCGACGCGTTGGTGCGCTCGGATTTACGTTACGAAAAGTCAATGTAAAGTTATGGCCAAATAAGCCTAATTTTGCTTCGTTATGCCGCAGGTAAAGAACAGAAGGTCTAAAAATCCCAAGAAAATCATCGGAGCACCTTTGAAAGCCTACGAGGTGGGTGGTGCTTCTCAAACTCATTGAACTTCTCTCTATGCCTAATGTGTCATTCATTTGAACATGTATATATATATTGTTACATGCATTTTAGGGTAAAGTAATGATGAAAATGTGATGATGCATGATTGTGAGTACAACTTGCATAATATGATGAATGAAAACTATGTGAATGTCGAAAATCCTATATGTATGCATGAGAGAAAAGTGAAAACCCAAAGTGAGCAAAAGAATAGAGTGACACAATGACATAGATCGAGTGGCATTCGATAAAGCTAATGTGAAATGACACTAGAGATGGTGTGAGGTAAGGAACCAATGTAATGTAAAGAATGATGAAAATGATAATGTTGAAGTTAAAGTAATGTGGGGAGTAAAGAACATGAAGTCCTAGAGGTAGCCAAAAGTAAAGAATGTAAAGAATACGATTGCTAGAATTAGCAAAGATAAAGAATTGTAAAGAATGTGTGCATGAGTTTGCAACATAAAGTGATGTAAAGAACACTAGAGCTAGTGTGAAGTCAAAATTGAACTTATAAATCCTTTGAGTTAAGGATACGATCATACTTGCTATGAGTTCCGTGCTCGAGGGCGGTCGCTCCCCCTCGGGCGATGCGCTCCGGAGTTATGCATCACGGGTTGTAGTAAACCCGAAGGACGGTCCTAGCGGGTGAGTTCCTGCGATGATGGACTTAATGTGAAGCAAGTCAATGTGGCGATACCCTCGGGTTAGCCTTGAGATTAAAGAACAAAGAGCAAAGAACAAAGTGCAAAGAACAAGAACAAAGAGTAAAGTGAAAAGAATAAAGAATTGCATAATCTGCATTTATTTAATGTTGAGCATATTTCTGCTTTTGTTCAGGCATATTAGCATCCTGTATAGATTGGTTACCATATGCAGCTTATCCTTTCTATTATGCCTGAGTTAGTCCTAGTGGGAAAGTCGGTGATATTGAGGCCGAACCCACTGGGAACTTTGTTGTAGTTCTCACCCCACTATTTCCACAGAGCCGGGACCGAGCGAGCCGGCGAGCGACCGAGGTAAAGGTATCGCGCCTTAGTCAGAGGCCACCAAAGTCGGGTTTCATTTTGTAGTAAAGTACCCTATGTTCATCATTTGTACATGATGATTAGTAATGTAAAGAAAAGAATGTGATGTGCATTTTGAGGTAAATGTGATGTAAGAAGGAAATGATGAAATGATGTAATGAAATGCAAAGAATCCTAAATGTAAGAAATGGATGCAATGTATGTGATCTAAAATGAATCATATTACTTGTGTAGGTGTTTAGTCTTCCTTTCTTTCACTAATGGCTATTGCTTACCCTCGTGTAAGCCNTGTCAAAATCACTTGTACTCAAGTTTTCTTAGTGGATTTTCTTCGCATGATCGGTCCCGTGGGTTTTTCACTCCGAATTGGAGTTTTCCCACGTTAAATTCTCGGTGTGCTGTTTTAATTTCCGCTACTTTATTTTATTTGCATCGAGATTTTCGAGTTTGCCGTATTTACACCTATTCACCCCCCTCTAGGTGTTACTTACCTTTTAGATTCTCGGGATCCATATCTCACAGATTTTGTATTGAATATCGGTACTACAATATGAGTACCGGTATGCAATACAAAATGAGGAAAACATGCTCTCGAATTTTGAGAAACCGAAGTTGGGTACCGGTACTGAATTTGTATTGGGTACCGGTACAGGAAACCGAGAACCGGTACACAGTAGAAAATTGGAAATCCAACATTCGGGTTTTGAGGTACTCGAATTGGGTATCAGTACTGGATGCCCGAGTACCGGTATGCCAACCCGAGTACCAGTACTCAGCCCTGCAGAATGCTATTTTTGAGGGGTAAATAGGTAATTTCATATGGGGGCTTATAAAAAGGGGTGCCCTTCCCCTTTCCTCTGTAGAAACACACACACGCACATTGAGGAAGAGAGAGGAGCTCATCTCTCTCACTCTCTTCTTCTTCTTCTTCTTGAACTTGGAGATCTTGGTGGAGATCGAACTCGGGAAACTCGGAGGAGCAGTGAATCGAGCTCTCAGGCGCTTGGTGGCTCAGGGCGCTTTTGACTCGAGGTGAGTTTTGAGGTGTTAATGAATCAAGCTCTCGGGCGCTTGGTTGCTCAGGGCGCTTTTGACTCGAGGTGAGTTTTGAGGTGTTAAGCTAAGGTTTTGGGTTTAAACCTTCTAAATGAATTTCTATCAAACCCTAGGCTAATCTAGGCTACAAATTGTAGAGATTAGCAAATAAAATTGGATTTTACCATGAAGTTTAGAAAACCCTAAGTTGAAAGAGGAGTTTGTTTGTGGAGGGTTCTAAAAATGTTTTAACCCTTTAAAATCCTAATTGAGGGTTAGGAAATCATGTGAGGCCACTTGATTTCAAGAAGAAAAATTATTTAGTGGTTCGAAAGTGGCAACGAATGGATCTTTTGTATAGGAAAAGGAAAGCTTGGGAGCAAGCTTGAAGATCCAAGGGGTTTGTCTAATTGCAAGTGTCTACAAGCAATTAAGAAGCTTTGTGAGGTGTGTTGTGCTTCACCGAAGTGACTAGATCGCTTTCATGTCAAAAGAGTAAAGTATGCTATTACTAATGATACATGTATGTGTGTAACGACCCAGACCACTAGCAACAATAACTCGTTGGGCCCAACTGTAAGATATGGATCCCGAGGATCTAAAAGGTAAGTAACACCTAGAGGGGGGTGATTAGGTGTAAAAACGGCAAACACAAAAATCTCGATGCAAATAAAACGAAATAGCGGAAAATAAAATAGCACACCGAGAATTTAACGTGGGAAAACTCCAATCCGGAGTGAAAAACCCACGGGACCGATCACACGAAGAAAATTCACTAAGAAAACATGAGTACAAGTGATTTTAACCAAAATACATGACTCAATTTACCGAATTCCCGTTGTTGATGATCTTCGCCGGTCCTCGATCGATAGGAATCCTCCAATCGACCTCGCCGCAACTCCTTACTGGGTCAACGCCTCAACTCCTTGAAGCGTCCACCAAATCCTCGACTTCACGCAAGATCCACGCGCCGAAACTCCTTCCGAAGCTTGTAGAATCGAAGATTTGTGGTGATTAAGCCTTAGAATCCCATAAGCAATGAGGGTTCACCTTCTAATCAAACATCTACTTGATTCTGGAAGAAGTTCTCGAGTAAAAATGAAGAATCAAGTTGATTGTTGATTATATGAAACTTGTTATGAGAATAGAATCATGAGAATAGAAAAAACAAGTTTCTAGGGTTTTAGATCTGTAGAAATTCAAAGCCTTAACCCATATGACGACCCCCATGGCTTATTTATATATTTAGAAGACTTAGAAGTAGACTAGGATTGCAAAAAGTCTATTTTAAAAACTTGTGTCGTCCTTAGGGACCGGTCCTCTCGAGGAGACTTGTCTATGAGAGACCGGTCTCTTGAGTGAGAGATCGGTCCCTCGCTGCGTGACAGAAAAACACAACGTTCGGGAATCGGTCTCTCATCTCAGATACCGATCCCTCGCTGCGCGACAGAAGAACCTATGTTCGGGAACCGTTCTCTCATCTCAGGGGACCGGTTGCCTCAACATTCCACGCAGTGAGGACCTTAGGGGACCGGTCTTCTCAACTCTGGGACCGGTCCCAGAACATTGAAAAGTTCAGTTAAAGTGTTTTAAAGCAATCTAAGTCTTTTGAACTTATTACAATGAAACAACTTCACCACAAATGATCTATTCTTCATACCTGAGGTGCCGAGCTTTCCAAATGAGTCTTTGTTCTTCAATTTGAATCTTTTATTCAAACTTCCGCAATCAACTCTTCAAGACTCCATACAACTTTACGAAATCCGCCAACCTAGAAAATCCTTAACACCAACCACCGGCCCAAAATGCTTAAGCCCAGTTATTATTATTAGTGTCTAAATCTCTTATAAACCTAATGACAACCCCATTCCCATCCGATATGGAACTATTGGGGTGTCACAGACTCCCCCCGTTAAGGCCCTGACGTCCTCGTCAGTCCAATCACACACAGCCCAAGATCACTAGGCGATGTGAGACTCGTCTCGCTAGCCCGTCATCGAAACCCTAGCTCAGTCGAGACTCGTCACATATGTCCAGCTGGTGAACCGGCTCTGATACCAAATGTAACGACCCAGCCCACTAGCAACAATAACTCGTTGGGCCCAACCACCGGCCCAAAATGCTTAAGCCCAGTTATTATTATTAGTGTCTAAGTCTCTTATAAACCCAATGACAACCCTATTCCCATCCGATGTGAGACTATTGGGGTGTCACAATGTGATGGTAGGTTATAAGTTATGAATATAAATGCATAAATCATATGTTGTTAGATGATGTTACCCATCATTGGATTACGACATAGGCATGTGAGAACATATAGAATGGATATATATGTATGCCTAGATGTAGATGATGAATATAGGTCGATGAACTCTAGAAAAATTAGAGAACTCGACAAATGTGGAAACAAAGACTAGATGTCATGAAATTATGAATTCTAGGTGTGGACAACTAGGATAAAGAAAGAATAAGATTGGGCATTTAACCTAATGTTATTGAACATAGGTTGGATAACATAGTGGTAGAAAGACCACTCGGATTGAAATGTCATTGAACCTAGCGTCATTGAACATAGGTTGGAAAAGTATAGTGATAGGATGACTATATGGACATGTGACTATGAACCTAGGAAGGTTGACAACATAGGGTATGTGATGAACCCTTGAGACTTGGAAAGTGGATTCCGGAATCCTAGAACTTGTGACCGTCGAAGTTCTTAGCCGTGGATGCATGCGGCATGTTCCTCTCCCACCGGAAGAATCTTCGTGCGCTGGGGTGTATGTGGCATGTTCCTTTCCCTATCGGGGATTTCAGCTACGGGTGTATGTGGCATGTTCCTCTCCCACTGGAGGATCCCTAACTGCGGGTGCATGCAGCTTTTTCGTCGCCCGTCGGGCACCTTGGTGTGTGGATTGAAGGTTGAGGTGCACAACATGTTCCTCTCCTCAGACCTAGATACGAGCGATGGTCCGCTGATGATTGACTCAAGACCGAGTCGGGTGGTATAGCTTGGCTAAGATAAAAGAACCTTAGGAATGGATTGTGAAATAGAAAGTAGAAATGGTAGCTCTACTTGCATGAATTTCATATTGCATTTAGTTGAGGCATAAGCATGATATTTGTTAGTTGCTTACAGTTATATATTTATATATGTTGGATTAACTTGCTTATGTTGCCTCCTTTGGACCGGTGGGTCGAGCTTTTTTCTTAGATGGCCGTACTCACTGGGAACTATATTTATAGTTCTCACCCCTATATTTTTTAGGTCCACATGTGAGCGGCGCGGCGGCGCGAGAAAAGGGAATAGCTTGGTAGATAGCGCCCTACCACTTGAGACCAAAGATAGAAATACCTTGGGTCGGCATAGCTTAGGGTATAGGAAAGAATAAAGCAAAATTGTAATAAAGTTGATTGTATTTGGAAGCAAAAAGAATGTAAATGTAATCTGAAAAGTGACGAATGCTTGTAATAGCTTAGTAATTATGTTTGATGCCTTATGCAATCGATGTATAAATTTTGTTCCTGGTTGGAACCACTTGAATTTTACTGATTGTGATGCCTTGAGTGGACAGGGAAGACTCTGTTCGTTCGGCGGTCTGTCGGTGTGTCCGAATTCGACCAAAGAGGCGGGTCTCGGAGCGTGACACGTCCCTTCCTCAATAAACGTGCAGTTTCAGATGATTGATTCGTCGGATTTACGAATGGATCGCGCTAGCGCTTCCGGCATTGCCAGGTCAACAAACTTACGATTTTGTTTCATCAAAAACAGCCGTCGATTCGCGACAATTCAATCTCTCTTCCAACGCCTTCACCAAAACATACGTATATATATATATAAATCGATAATCGCCACCAAATCCCCCGACTTAGCCAAAATGCGGCCAAAGTCCCTTGATGCAAACATTCTCTCGCAAAAAAAGTCCCCACCCGAGGGTCCACACGTAAAACGGAGCAACAAGAAGTTACAAAAAAGTAAAAAGATAAAGAACAAAAGTTCACATTGCGATACAATCCAATTCTCTCGAAAATTGTGCGTCAAAACCAAGATCTGTCAACGCCAAAGGGTTCGAGATAGTCGGACAGTTGAAAACGAGCTATTGGATCACTATGAACGGAGTCCGATACGTGCCAGAAGCCATTTCATCTCATATGCCTCTGCGAAAATCGGAGTTACTATTCACTTTAAGTGAAAAGTAAAATTGCATAAAATTTCCATCCTAACTCGTTTCCTCCCAAAACTTGACGGGTGATTATGTAATTAAAATACACACAAAAACATCATCAACATAGAGTTTAGTTACAGAGCAAAATTCTTAGTCCCCACAGATATGTTTTAAGGGCCCCACGTTGTCTACAATAAAAGAAACAAAACTTAAATTAGTGTGTTTGTAAATACTATAAAATAATATTAAATAACGGTTTATAAGAAATTTAATTTATAATTACGGTAATGGCTGAACCGCTGTGTACACCGATCCTATAAGGGAAGTCGCTTGGCTACAAATTGTTAATCGTAGGACTTTTTAGATGAACCTACTTTAATAAACCAATTGGTTTTGGAGATAAGAGATCCAGAATTTTAAAAAGGAATAGTAAGATCGAACTATATATCGAGAATTAAGAAAATCAAATAAAGAAATAAAAATGTATAAAATATTTACACTCTGTTGGGAGGAGGCCGAGTGTAATGATGAGACACTTTTATAAATGGAACATTCACTGTTATATATCCTGCCCCTAAAATGTTGCCCAACTTATTAAAATATATTATGAAGAATTATCAATTATTGTCGTCTACCGTAAATTGGAATTCAACAAAAAATTGATTAACGTAGGTGGAGATATACTTGTTGCTTATTAACTTTCATCTTCAACCGTTATACAACTTTATTAGTCATCGACTCTTTTCTTTTGCTTAGTCGGCGACCTTTGCTGCAAACTGGTAGCGGGCTCAATACTCTTCGATCGTTACTTCTAACATTGGACACACCATTCGAAGATGTTAGCGTGATCGGTGAATATTTGATATCATTACTTCCCTTGGATGATTAAGTGTATTCCAATTTGATCTTCAAATCTCGCAACGTACATAATGTTACTTCACATTTCTCATCGGACTCAGCCGCTATGTGTCATGCTCTGGACTACCAGCCACGTGCACAGACCCGTCGTGTACACTAACACCTCTAGTGTACACCAGGCGGCTAAAACCATCATAGCAAAAAGCATAACTTCCTAACCAGATAATCAGAGCAAAAACCAAAAGTCCAAAAACTTATACCAAAAATAATTCCAAACTACAGTTTAGAACATAAAGTACAAAGTACATTCTAAATAGTTTCAAAATACATCTCTGAACTAAACTAATGCAAGCTTTCATGGATTCATCTATTCAATATCGAGGAGGCTCTAGCTAGCCACTGACCCCTTGCCAAGAATCCTAGCCTTTCCCGCTGTGGAAAGCTCTGCATAAAAACAACCAACAAACTAGAGTGAGAACTATTAAACAATAGTTCCTAATGGGTAAGCCGCCAAGAGTGGCGAAATACACTACTAGGTCAACTGAGGCATGAGTAAACTATGACAAGTAGAACAAGTAAATGCAACAGATAGATGAAATGAATCAACTATGAACGTGCCTCAACAAGATATGTTTTCTAACATGTTTTATATACTACTCATTATACCTATACAAGTTTTGTATTTCATGCTGGTTACAAGTCGTCCATCTTTAATCTACATGTCATGATTCATGCAGAAGGTCATCATTATAGTTTAACTAGCTAATGACATCACATAGCTATCTTCCTACACTAACAGGAGTGTAAACATGCAGGTACTGTCATTGCAACTAATGACTAACAGGAATGTCAACCGTCTAGTATGTTCATTACTAGGTATATCTCAACTAATGATATAAAGTATCTTTACTACTATGTCCATCTAAGGTTAAATTCATTTACATTAACCCAATTAATAGGAGACTTACATGTGGTAAAGTCCTGACTCATGTCGTGCCGAATGACCCCTGGAAGTCAACACTACCCATGGCAATCCACTTCGCCTCCCAGTCCCGCACAGGCGATCTGATGTCGCGTGGCTAACTCCGGAGTGCCAGCTTATGGGGAGCGACCCTGATAAGCATGTGCGAATGAGCACATTGGCAAGCAAGTATAATCCATAGTATAAGGTCCATAGGTCTCATACCCAATCATCATGTCTCAAACATGGAATCATAACTACCCCGACACCAAGTCAGCAATTAACATAAAGTCATATTTCACTTTTAACTACTTGGTGACGTATTTCTACCAATAGATAATATGACTTAAACATACACTAATTTACATCTTACAGATGATTCTAACGGGCTACACCCGCATATTCACATATAATCCATTCACTATTTTCTATAATATAAGGAAAGTGGTTTACTATGGTCAAAGTCAATGATTCACTAAGATATTTACACAAACTCATGGCATATAACATGTGTTTCTACATAGGCCTACACTACATGGAGTGTACAATTATTATGCAATTACTTCTGTTTGACTATACTCGTATGTCATCTCACGACCTATAGGTCGGAGTCCATATCATAATGTCCAATTCTAGTTATTTAACTAGGCCATATTTAATATCATGAAGTTCATGTTAACTCTATCATGTGAATGCCATAATCAACTCGTCTACATAAGTATGCAAACTATCATGTAAAGTATTCTACACATGATCTTTAATTCATATTTCCACAATATGAAGATATAACTTTGCTATATGTGTGATATACACAAAAATTCTATCGTTATGTCTACAACATGGAATTGCATGATTTAACTGAACAGTTAAATGTCATAACCACTCTCTACTTAGTTGTTAATCTACACTAAGTGGCACATTCACAGCTGTAAGGAAGTGAATTCTCGAAATCCAAGAATTGTACTTCATCCAGGATCGACTAACTGTCGAGAGTGTACCCTTTGTGGGAGTTGGAAATGTCCGAAACACAAAAAGGCTTTGGAGTTGAGTCCGCGAGAGCAAACGAGGCAAACTGCATCATTGGGTTGATATTGCTCTCGGGGACCGGTCTCTGCAGGTGAGAGACCGGTTCCACTGGCTGGTTGTAGCGGGGTTGCATGATGCAACCGGTCCCTGGTAGGGAGGGACCGGTTCCCGAACATGGTCCCAGCGAGAGATGCCAAAAATTGGCTAAGTCCTGAAAATCGAGCTCTCGGGGACCGGTCTCTCAGGTGAGGACCGGTCTCCCGGAGAGAGACCGGTTCCCGAACGCGTGCGCCCGAGGGAAGCTCTCAGGGACCGGTCCCACGTCGGGGAGACCGGTCCCTCCTCGCGAAAACCGCCCAGTGAAGGCAGTGCACAGGAGTGAAAGTTGAGGGGCTTTTATGCAAAATGGCTTTTATTTGAGTGGGCTGAGCCCTCTCTCTCCCACACACCCTCTCATTTTCTCTCTTTCTCACACTCTCTCTTGCTCCCTTTCTCTCTCTCTCTAGAAAAGAAAGAACAAAAGAGAAGGAGGAGAAGAAAGAGAAGAAGACGAAGGAGGAGAAGAAGAAGAAGAAGAAGAAGAAGGAGGAGAACAAGATAGAGAAGGCTTGGAGCATCTTCCTCTCTTTCTCTCTTCTCCATTAGTGTAGCTCAAGAGGTAGGCTACAAACCCTAGCTTGTAAAACTTAGGGTTTTTGGATTTTATGCCTTGGATTGGGTCAAATGGACACTAAGCTAGCTTTTAAATAGATCAATTCCAAGAATCTAGGGATTTATTGGGTGATTTGCTATAGGTGCAAACCTAGGGCTCCAAAATGGGGTTTTTGTGAAAATACGAGATTGATCTCATTTGAAGCCTTGGAAACCCTATTGATAGGTCACAAAATGCGGGGGCGAAGTCGATTTTGGCATTCGGCGAGCCGGCGTGAAGTCCTCGGCAAAATAAGGCTGGGATAGTCTGGATTCGGGCGAGGAAGGCTAAAGCCTCTTCGTAAAGCTCTCCGAGAGAGATTTTTCGAAACCTCTACGTTGATTAAAGGTGGGGGCTGTCATCCGAAACTTTCGAACTCCTTTCTATGTCTTAGATTGCATTTAATCTCATCCCTTCATGTTGCATTGTAGGATTGCATAGTAGCTACATTCCTTATGCTTTCTAACTGATAACCTAATGCTATCATTGGTTGTATATGCTTTATTATCAACAAGCTTAAGATTTGAGTTTTTATGTTTGTGGTTTCACATGACATGTTGTGTTATATTATTCATCAATTTTTTGTTTGATTGTTGGCTGGTTTTGAGGTTGGCAAAGAAATCTAGTTAATATTTGTGTTTGAACCAATAGTATAGAGCATCCCGAATCGCTCCGATATTTGAGAGAAATGTAGTTAATAATTCCGCATTTGTTTGTACGAGCCGATTTTCTATATTATCATTGAGAGATCTTTAATGAGTTTATCTATCGCATGTGGAATCATGGAAACTATGAGTGGATGGTAGTTTTTTGAAGAGTGTGTTTTTAGGAAGAAGTGGAGAGTTTGAGGTAGAGTATTTGATTAGCTATTATTATTGCATTAATTATATAGGTAGTGTGAGTAGTGCTACTCTCTATCTGCTGTTCTGGAGTTGCGTATCAAAGAGGTTCGTATGATGGACTAGATAATAGATAGAAGTATGTTCTCAAGAGAATCGCCACTGTAAGGTCTGTACGCTATTATATTAACGTGTTGTACTTGAAGGATCTCTCGGATACCCTCCCATGAGTCATAACTTATCGTAGAAAGACTCCGAGTGGATCCCTAGGGTTAAATATTCTCACCCTCCAATTTTTTGTTGGATGAAAGAATGAATATTAAAAATAAATAAGCATTGCACAATTGAATGTCAGGAACCGATGATTCCAGACGATTAGTCGTTGACCTAGATGTAGGCGATACCTCACAGGGAGAGGATTCGATCCCAGGTTATTAGCTCTGTTAGTAGAAGCCTCCATCACTTGAGTTAAAGGAATTGCGTTGAAAAAGCATTGTTGATCACCTAATTATAAAACAGTAGGATCCTCAGCAATTTGGAGAGGATTAGACTTAACTCAACAAGGATCATGGAAAATAAAAATTTAGAGGTTGGAACATTTAGCTCAGATTCAATCCAACAGAAAGGAGGGAAATAAAAAAAATAAGTTGATCGTCAGAATAAACTCCAGCGAAAACTACATGTTTATCTAGTCGATCTTCTGACAATCGTTATAAAGTACCTTTACTTCTTTGTTTTTGCACTTGCTAGCTGTCTTTGAATAGACACTATTAATTTAAGTGTTATCCCATTTTGTTTACCTAAATTTCTATGGAATTTTCTCTAAGGACTCTTATTAAGACGGAGGAATTTATTCCATGAGGACAGATCAGCTATATTTTACGAAATATTTAATTTACTTGACAGGATTGAGTTCGTTGGTAATAAAGGGTCTTTTCAACGGAAAAATTCTAAACTGCATTAGATGTATATAACATGATATTGTATCCAATCAATTTTTTTTTAATTTACCATCTATCTAATTACTTAAATATATTTTTAGTTATATTTTTTCAAAAAATATATAATGCTAAATTAAATAGCTCGTTGTATAATAAAATCTCGCCCTTAGGACGTCCCTCTAGAACAAGTGGTTTAAGGCGGTTTGGTGGATTGTTGACTCGCCAGACCCCAAAGTTCCGGAATCCTAGTTGATTCATATTTTCAGCCTAAGAATTTTTTTTTTATTTCTAATCCAAAATCTCTCAGTCGGCAGGACCACTTGGAGACGTCCGCGACCACATGAGTCCCAGACGGTCCGGGCTTCGGTGCACTTGAGAGCTCCCTCCCCACTTCGGATGAAGGTGATCATAGGGCGGAGCCTAGGGCCTCGCCACAGATTGGGTCAATGTGAAGGTAAAGTTATATAATGTCATTTGAACATTGCTATATCGAACATAGGATCGAATTGTTAGCATGATAACAAACCCTTTATTATATGATTGTCCATTCATACTTATATTATGGGCATAGCTATGGTGCATAGCTTCCCTACATGCATTTACAGCTTTTCAGATACATATCTATACTAGCTATCATCGTCTGTTGTTACTGGTGCCCACTTGGACCTAGTGGGAAGATCGGTAGAGTCGGCGGCCGAGCCCACTGGGAACTATGGAAGATAGTTCTCATCCCACTCTATTTCCAGTGGTAGGTACAGGGTTGCCGAGAGAGGACCGCGGCAAGGGCATCGCGCCCGATCAGTGAGGCCGTGGTAGTATAGTAGCTTTTCTTTTTGCATTAGCACACTTATGTATTGAGAGAGATTCATGTAGGTGAGATTGGAGAGCTATATATTTTGAAGATCAAATGTATTCATTTTGGAAAATGAGGTAAGTGTAAAGAATGCAACTATTGTAATAGTTAGTAAAGTACTCTCTTTATTTCACTCGTATACCTTGTGGATTACTTGCTCTTCTTGTTGTTGGCACTGTTTGTGCCCTCGTTGAATGTGTATGTTTAGAATAAAGTCCTGGGTAAATTCTTGTACACATTCCTGTTGTTGAGCCTTGGGCGGACAAGGGAGGTGCTGTCCGTTCGGCGGTCCGTCGCCGCGGCCGAATCGTGCCAAATCGGTAGTGGTTTCGGGGCGGGGCGTGACAGTCACAGCTCTACATCAATTCCCTATTGAATGATGCAATATCTAACTTGCCTACACAAGTTTGACTAATCTCATGTAATCCATGCTAATTAAGCAAGTTCCCAAAGTTCTTTTTTCTCTACTACATAGAGGTTCCCCTTTATCTTATCATAAGCATGTTTAATGCATGCACACATACATTCAAACATATATTAACATGAATATGCAAGAATTCCAACTTAATAATGTCAAAGAAGACATAGGGAGAATTCACCCATTTCGGTAAGGTTAAACCCACCGAGTAAACGTCGACTCCTTCCAGTCGCACGAGTGAAGATGCTCGGTATTCTCCCAGCAACCTAACGACAAGCTAAACTTGATTAGGAGCTTCTACTAAGCCCTCTACAAGGTACCTCAATAATTACCCAATATAGGTTGAACCATACCTTGTATAAAGAACATACTTAATCCACTCCCCACTTCAGGTTGGCCATCTTAAATCCATCCTAAAAGGAAGTCAAATACTCAGCCAATTGAGTTCCATGACTCAACCAAGAGATAACCCGAGTGTCACGCCCCGGGACCCAGCGGAAGCCCGCCCGGCACGTGCCCAGACCCGCCATACGTCTAAAACATATAAGGCGTCTAAAAACAACAATAATAAAAGCAATAATAATAGACATCTAGGAGTATCAGAGTATAATAAATGTCTAAATGCTACAACAAGGGATAAGGATAAAGCTGAAAATCCACTAAATAAAACATAAAGTGATACAAGGAAATCCCAGATACAAGTGCTATAGGTAGATACATAGGTGGTCTCTATACATGGATACAAAAACCTCTCACTCTCTCAACTACAAAAGAAAGAGTAAACCACCTAGGCGAAGTACCGCTCCTTGCTAGCTAGCTAAGCGATCCTCTTGCCGCGATCCCGCGCCTCCGCCGGCGCCGAAGACTCTGAAAAGTAAACCATAAAACGGGGGCGTGAGAACTATTAAAAATAGTTCCCAATGGGCAATTACTGACTTCAGTGAATGCGCCACGTAGGCCCAAAGCCTACGAAGAGTCAGTGACTTAATAAAAGTAGAAAAAGCGAAAAGTAAGTAAAAAAGGTTAACTTATCTAGCAACAGATTCTCTACTTAGCAAATAGCAAAGTAATGAAGCACAACTATGCATCGAAGTAAAAAGTCTCCACTATCATAATGTTTCCATAATGTGAAATAGTAAATTCCGTTGTTTACTCATTTCCAGTCAATATACCAAGAATATTCTAATCATCATCTGTCCACGATGTCCGTAAATGCTTTACTCATAACAACATCTGAGAGACACCACCCGAAGGCTAGTCTATGGCCTAGAACCACCCGTAGGCTTCTGCCGGTGCCGAGCTGAATGGCCCCAGTGGTAAGTCAAGTCATCCCCACCCTAGGATGAGCCTGCGCACTGCAATCCACTTCGCGCGACGCCCAATACACCGCACGGCGAATATGAATCGATCGATGGCTATCTCCGAGTGCGGCTGTAGGGAGCGACCCTCACAACATATAGCGATGAGCACAATGGCAAGTAGATCAAACGATTGATCGCAAGTACCAAGTTCGCTCATGTCTAATAACATGATGTGTCAAGTACCCCAATCCTATCCCTATTTCATCATGTCTTAACAGGAATGTACGGAATAAGTTAGGGCTATCAAATTAGTCATCTATGTTCCAGTTTCATAGTTTACAATTTCAAGTGCCACTTATACACTCTTGTTCTCTATTCAAGCATGAGATAATACATTCTCAACGACCATTTCTAATCATTATCCTCATAGTGACATTTCTCACTTGCAAAGATAAGTCACTTTATATGCATAGCATTATACTCATATAGCTCTACATATAGTAAAATTTTCAATGATATACAGCAATCATTTTAATGTATCCTAAAAATTCGATATAAATTTCATTTAGGGCATAAAAATAAATTTAAATATTCTACAAACACAGGTTTAGGCAAAGACAAATAGCGCGCCACCCAATTCTTCGACACCTATTTCAAGCCAAATCCCGACCCAACAATCCCGACCTCTCTACAGATGTTCACGATACCCTTTTTCCTGCCTCCCGAGAGCCGAGAAACAGACGTTAAGTACCCACACTACGACACAAATTTCTCCCTAGACCCTAGAAGTTTCAATACAAAAACACGACTCAGAATCCAAGTAAGTCCACCCGACCCATCAACCGGAACAACGACGACTCATGAGCCAAATACTCAATCAATAAGCCAACATATGGCTTCAAGACTGGAGCCAAAAATTACTCCACCTTTAGCCCGTGCAAGAAAATACTCTTCATAGCTCCCACAGCGACAATGGGAGTAGAGTTCGATCAAATCCAACCTAAATAAAGCGTTCCAAACATATCACATCTAGGTTCTATCAAAGCAAAATCTCACATGCAGAAATACACAGTAACCAAACCGAAAGCCCACCAAGGTTACGAAATAAAACCCTCACAAAACTTCGCCATCAACATCCATTCAGGGCTTGTCACACTAGCTAAAATCTTAGGAAACATGATCAAATGGGAACAAGCTACCAACCTCAAGAGAAGCTCCAATCCAAGCTCAAAACCAAGTAGGGTTGAAGTTGCTCCACCACAAAGCTCCCAAAAGCAAGCTCCAAGCCTCCAAAGGTGCGAAATGAGGAAGAAGATAGTGCTCCAAGGGTAACAAAATCCAGTTAGGCCCCTCAAAAACTCAAAATCACATCAGCCCGGTCTGGGCAGTTTTCGCCCAGAGGGACCGGTCTCCCCGACCTGGGACCGGTCTCTCAGCCTGCCCCCGAAAATCCAACGTTCGGGAACCGGTCTCTCCCTGCGCGGGACCGGTCTCTCCCCGCGCAGACGCGCTCGGGGACCGGTGTCGACTGCCAGGGACCGGTTGCCTTGCCGGCTACGCAGCACTGTTCACTGGGGGACCGGTCTCTCCTATCAGGGACCGGTCCCTGAGAGTAAAAACTCTCAGGACTTTGCCAAAGCTATCGAGATCGAACTTTTAGGCCGGTATACCATCGACGGCCCTTCACCAAGTGTGGAAAAGTTCGGAATACAAATCGAACACTCGAACCTCGCACTTTGCAAGGGTCCAGTGTGCTACACCGAGACTAACTCAAACACAACCAAAACATGTATAGGATAGCAATTAAAAGCTAACGTCACCAAAAACTCCAAGCTAAGCTCACCCCTGAGCTAAGATTGGAAACTCTTCTTGTAACATAGCGATTCCTCGTAAGTCGTGCCGAGTTCCGTCGAAATGTGCGGAATGCGGAATGGAATGAGTTACTATAGGATAGAAGTGCATTGAAGCCTATATGTAAAGTATAAAAAGACCCGGGAGAGTGAAACTGCAATTCTGGAGAAGTCCCAGAAATTTTACTCTCGGGGACCGGTCCCTTGGGTGAGAGACCGGTTCCCGAATGTTGATCAGTCGAACGAGGTGAAAAATCGGCTAAGTCCTGGAAATCGAGCTCTCAGGAATCAGTCCTTCGGCGGGAGACCGGTCTCGAGAGACCGATTGCATCGGGGGGGGACCGGTCCCCTTCTGTGCAGATTGCAGGATAGCTCTCGGGAACCGGTCCCTGAAGGGAGATACCGATCCACGAGCCCGAAATTGCCCAGTAAGGGCTGTTTACAAAAGTGAAAAAGTGAGGGGCTTATGTGCAAAACTGATATGTGAAAGATTATTTGAGCTAGGGTTTGGGTGAGAGCTCATTTGCTCTCACTCTCACACAAACCTTTCCCTCTCTCTCTCTAAAAACCTCTCCTTTCTCTCTCCCTCTCTCTTTAGGGCTTGGACCAAGAGGGTTTTTGGAGGAGAAAAGCTTGGAGAAGAAGCTCTCCAAGGTGTAGAGCAAGCTAGAGCAAGGCTTTGAAGGAAAGCTTTGGACTCCAAAGGTGAGTTCTTGTGGTTTTAAGTAAGGTTTTGGGTTTTTTACTTCTAGTTGCTGCATCTAGGAGCTTCTATGGTATTTTCCCCATGATTATCCATGTTAGGGACCTAATTGGGGAAGATAATGTTGTACAAGGACCTAACTTTAGGGTTTTTGGATTTTGAGGTTCAATCTTGGGATTAATCTCCTGTTAACCTAATTGGTAGGTCAACGAAGGCAACGGTGCGCTCGGTTCGGCGATACGACGAGCGTGCGCGAAGATATTGAAAAAAGAAGTCGAGTTGGTACAGATTGCCGCAGCTCGCGGCGGAAGTGTCTAAATATCGTGAAAACAGAACCACGGCATCCTAGTTCACATAAAGGTAGGGGGTGCTATCCGAAAACACTGAGTCTCTTCCTATGTCTATGTCGCTATTTTGAGCATGTTGGTATTATTGCATTCTTGCATGTAGGGTAAGGAATGGTATATGTTGATTACATCAATTATCTGCTTAAGATTATTGTGAAGGATATAAGCACATATGAACAAGAAAACAAATAACCCTATATGCATGTGTATGTGAGAGAAGACTATGACCATAGTAAATAACGGTGACATCGACTATAGTGACTCAATTGGCATTGAAATGAGTATAGTTAAACAAGGTTTAACCCAAATGGCATCATGTGTATTATGGCATCAGGACTATTGTGGCTTAGTAAAGTGACATATATGATTAGGTAAAGACCTTTCATCGGCATTGTGGCATTGAGACAGGTTGGCCATACCTCCTCAAATCGAGGATGGGATCATACTAACATGTATTGGTTCCGGCTTGTGGGAGGTCACTCCTCCACAAGCGGTGTACTCCAGAGAGAAAAAGCACCACGGGTAAAAGTGCCCGGCGAAGATCCTTCAGGTGGTTGTGCCTTGTGCCTCCCCCGTTAGACGGGATATGTGGACTGTGAGTCGGGGTAAACCAGGAGCACCCCGGGTTGATTCGGTAAAGGCCAAAGAAAAGTGAAAAGGACATGCATGCATTGTCACGCCCCGAAACCGACACCAATTTGGTCCAGTTCGGGCGCGTCGAACAGACGCCGAACGGACAGCACCTCCCCTGTCCGCCCAAGGCCAACAGCGAGATCATGTACAACAAGTTTCCAGGAAATTACTTGAATACATACATAATCACTCAACAACTACGAAGGGAGCACAATCAGTGCTAAACAATTAAGAGCAAGATACAAGTATAGAACAAACGAGTAATGATAAAGAGAGAAACATCTATCGATTACATTCATTCAGCCTTTATAATACAATTTAATTATACATTAAGCTTCTAAACATAATATAAAGCTTACATCTTCCAAAATATAAACATTAGCTTACATTCATTCCAGAATATCTCACATCCTATACATCATCTACTCTCAATGCATATAATGGTGACTCTAATGCAGAAATAGGAAAGTAAACTAATGCAACTAGGGCGCTAGGCCCTTACCGCGATCCACGCCGTGTGAACTCGCGCTCGGCCCTGTAGTAAAATGGGGGGGGTGAGAACTAACTTCCTTAGTTCCCAGTGGGTTCGGCCGCCGACTCCGCCGATCTCCCCACTAGGTCCAAGTTGGGCACAAGTAGATAATCGATAGATAGATAGATAAGGAAAGCGGTAAATGACAGAAGTAAAGCTACTCTACTATGCCCAATCATAAATATATGATGCATGCACAATGAAATAGGTAAGCAGCTATCCGGTTATCATGTCCAAAGGTAAAGCTATTCACTCGTTCGTTTAGCTCATTTACTTGTTCATCAATCTCATGGCTTACCCGAAGGCTCGCCTACTGCTCACTAGGCATCTCGAAGGTAGGGAGGGTCAACTCGCACTACGAACCGAGACCGTCTGCCGGGGCCCAAAATAGGCAATCCCTTGGGACCCAAAATAGGCAATCCCACGTGACCAACTCCGGAGCGCACTACTTGTGTGGGGCTTCCATCACAAGATTTAAAAACAGACCGTGAACATGATCCAATCCTCATCTCGAGAATACCCTATTCTTTAGGGGTACAATCATCATATAGTCCAGAGGTTTCACATACACTACGACTCATATGTGTCATTTGTTCTTTTGCTTACTATCAACTAAATGTCACTCGTTCATTTGTTTACTATCGACTAGATGCCACTCGTTCTTTGTTTAACATTAGACCAACCGTCGAGCCCATCTCTTTCTCTGCACTATAGGATTCACAAGTCTCGACCCAATCCTTATCGATCCACTACTATGTCAAGTATCCAATACATGCTACGATATCATCAAGGAAAGCATAAGGAAAGGCAATGTACAATCATCCTATAATGCAATAACACAAGATGCAAGAATCAAAATGTACTAAGACATAGAAGGGGGCCCGATTGCTTCGGGATGGACACCACCCACCTTTTACAGCGTTCCGATTGCTCATCGTCACTTGCAATCGGCCTCCCGCGGCGCATGCCGCTCGGCTTGACCCAATCCGCGCGCGCGACCACCAAATGACCTGAGATCCGCGATCCGAAAATTAAAGGTCTTCGGTTTCCTATTACGATGCTTCAAATCCGTTTACAGGATTTTACGACGTCGCCTCGGCCCTCCAGGCAGAAACGAAGCCTAAATGTTCGTTTCTTTAATAACTTTGCACCGGCTCGACGAATCGCTAAACCGTCGCTTCCAACGCGTTCAGTGACCTATCAATTAGGTTTCCAGAGGGTTAAATGAGATCAAACCCTCATATTTTCAAAAATTGCATTTCGAGCCCTAGGTTTATAACTAGGCAAGAATTAATTAAATTGATTCTAGATTCTAGCAATAATCATCTATTTAGCATGCTAAAATAACTCTAAATCCATTCTTGAAGCTTAAAACCCAAACTACAAAGAGATACCATTAAAGGGTTTTGAAGCTTACCTTCAAACCATGCTCCAATGGAGAGGAAGAAGATGGAGAAGATGGAAATCCACCTTAGAGCTTCAATCTCCACCAAAATCATCTCTTTTTGGGAGAGATTTAGAGAGAGAAAGGAGAGCTTTCTCCTTTCCCTTCCATGCGTGTATGGGTGTGTGTGTGTGTCGGTTTGGGGCTGCTACGGCTGAGGAAGAAAGGGATTTAATCCCTTTTTACGAGTTAGCCCCTCAACTATTCAATCTTTCAATTTAGTCCCTAAATCTGATAAATTTCGTTGGAGCCCTTCTAAATGTCCAATTGAGCTCAAATTTGACAGGCATATTCAGTTTAACGTACTGAGCAAGAATATATCTTAAGTTTTCAGTTTCGACCCCTTTTGGTCACCGAAAACTGTGCCGAACTGCAATCTCTATCAGATAGCCTTCGAATTTTATTTCTCACTCTACGGGTGTCAGAAAAATATGAAACCTTAAATCTAGCCTCATAAAAGTATTTCTGACATATCCTCCAATTTTCATAATTTTCTGAGACTGTGCATTTTCTACTAATATTTCTGTCCCGTTTCCAACAGAAAATTTCAGATCTTCTGTTTCATCCCGATTTCAGCACAAGTCACCTCTGACTTATGTTTTACTTCTCTAAATCCAATAAAATAGTATCTCATACTATTTTTATTTATTTTTACTTTTATATTAAAAATCCGGTATGTTACATTCCACCGCAGCCTCACCGGAACCATTTAAATGGCTTTCCAATCGAACGTACACCGTAACCTCATGATTTTCGAAGTCCGGTACCTTACATGCATAATCATCATATATTGAATACGAACATCTGTCTGTGATTTGCTTTTTTGCAGGCATTGTATTAGAAGTGCATTAGTTGGTTTGTTATTCTTCTTTATTGAAATACAAATGCCTGAATTAGACCTAGTGGGTGAATCGGCGTGGTCGGCGGCCGAACCCACTGGGAACTTCGTTCTAGTTCTCATTACCACTAACCCTGCAGATCCGTGCGCGAGCGGGGTGGCGGAGGATCGAGGCAAAGGTGTTGCGCCATAGCTAGCGGCCCTCGAGATATAGGCATACCCTACATTTTGGTGTTCTCAACTGTAGGTGTTGAACTGTATATGATGTAAAGCAAGAAATGTAAATTATGTTTTGGCTAATGTAAGAGCGATGTAAACAATGTATTTTGGGTTAAAGAAAAATGTGATGTAAATGGAGTAGACTACTTGTGTTTGATTCAAATGAAATCAAATGACTTGTATATTGAATGCCTAGATAGTTTCGATGCTTTCACTTGTGGTTGTTGTTTGCCTTCGTGCAAACCTTGTATATCTCGCAATTCTCTTTTGTGAATTGCTTGTAATATACTTGTTGTTAGAGCCTTGGGCGGACAGGGGAGGTACTGTCCGTTCGGCGTCTGTCATGTGCTCGAATCCGACCAAATTGGCGGAACTCGGGGCGTGATAGATATGGTGGTATCAGAGCAATGTGAAAGCAAAAGTCTAGGATGGACTTAAGGACCTTAGGATTGGAAACCTTAGGAATTAGGACACGTATGACGTGGACTTGGATAGGCGAAAGCTAATTGATTGGGTTATAATTAGAACTTCTCTAAACAGAAATAGAGATGGATTCAAGGGAACGTTTGTTTTCTTTTAAAGGATTATGTGGGGCGGACGACTACATAATGCCGAGAGTAGAAAATGAACGTACTTGATTGCTTTCGCTTGATTGGGTAGTTATTTGGAACGAGTAAGAGTCTCGGATGTCGAGTATTAACGCGTGTGTTTCATTTCAGGACAAATGTCACCGAGACGTTATACGCGTTGGTCCGCTCCGGCATTGCCTGATGAGGTGCCAGAGCAAGTGGGATCCGATGAAGTTCGTGAGTTGCGGGCCCAAGTAGCAGCTTTGACTGGGGCTATGCGACGGCAAGGGGAGCAGATAGAACGGCTCCATGACTTGGTGGCTCAATAGGCGGCGGTGGCTGCACCTGTACCTCAGGACCCGCTTGCACCTGTAGCACCTACGCCGATGGCTCCGGCACCAGTGACGGCTATTCCTCCGACAGCTTCGGGCTCTTCGGCCCCTATTCCGGAGGTACTCGAAGCCGAGCAGGAGCGGTCGTTGGCGGTATTGACGGCCTTCAAACGGTTTAATCCTCCGACCTTTTTAGGTGATGTAAAAGACCCATCGTTGATGGATGCGTGGCTTTCCGCGATGGAGGCGTTGTTCGAGGATATCTACACCCTCGAGAATGACAAGGTTCGTTTGGCGACTCACTGTTTAGAGGGGCCAGCTAGATCGTGGTGGACACGAGTGAAGAATGGTCGGTCGTTGGATCCGGCTACTATGACTTGGGAGGCATTCCGGGAGATTCTACTGATGGAGTACTTTCCGGAGAGTGATAAGCGGAAGATCAAGGAGGACTTTCGCAAGTTAACGCTAGGAAGCCGGTCGGTGCGGGAGTATGAAAGGGAGTTCTCGCACATGATTAACTGCGTTCCCGGTTTGGTTCATAGTGATCGGGATCAGGCGGAGGTCTTTGAGTGCGGATTGCGGCCGGAGATATTCAAGACTGTTCATGCGCTCCGGCTGAAGACCTATGAATAGGTACTTGGTCGTGCGCTATAGGTAGAGCACAGCAACGCCATTGCTCGCGAGGAACGCGAGGCATTTGAAAGGGACAAGGACAGGGAGAAGTCCAAGAAGCGACCGGCTGGTGGTTCCGCGGGGCAGTCGAGTTCCAAGCGACCCCCTCGGCACCCTAGATCGCAATGGTGGCGAGACAGGAGCCAGTCGAGGATTCAGACGAGTTCCTTCCCGTGCGTGATCTGCGGTGGGAATCATAGGCCGAATGAGTGTTCTCAGCATGACGGGAGGTGTTTCCGATGCAGCCAAGCGGGACACTTGAGATGGGATTGCCCGGGCGGCGCGTCACCTGCTCCGTCAATTGCTTCGGCTCAGTATGCTCCACGACAGCTTGCAGGACTGCCACCTGCCATATCCGCTGGGCGCGCTTCATCACCGCGTCAGCCAGAGGGATCACGTGCACCGAGTGGACGGGTTTTCGCCATTCAGGTGGTGGAGCAGCTTGCGGTACCCGACGACGTCGTGGCAAGTATCATTCTGATTAATGGCATTAGAGCGATAATTATTTGACACAGGTGCATCACATTTGTTTATTGATGCATCGTTTGCTAAGACGCATAGCATGGATATAGAGCATAATTATGACTATTGGTGGGTTAACGCACCAGAACACTCGTTTAGAGTTCACGAGGAGTGCCTAGCTTGTCCGGTTCAAATCGGCGACTGGATCATGCCGGTGGATTTGCTAGTGCTTAAGCAGATGTGGGGATTTGATGTCATCTTGGGAGTTAATTGGCTCTCCAAGTACTATGCTAGCATCGACTGTGACAGTAAGGTGATCACTTTTCGTGAGCCTGGTCAAGAAGAGTTTGTGTATCGGGCGTGTAAAGGCGCCCGCTTTGCGGCGACTATATCAACGGTAAGGGCAAAAAAGATGATTAAGGGTGGTTGCAAAGCTTACTTGGCGACCATCGTGAACCCTCAAAAGGAGTGCCCAGAGTTAGGGAACATTCGGGTGGTGTGTGAGTACCCGGACGTATTTTCTGCGGTGTTACCGGGACTACCACCGGATCGGGAGGTCGAGTTTGTCATTTACTTGATTCCGGGTGCGGCACCAAATTCCCGTATAGGATGGCACCGGTGGAGCTTAAAGAGTTAAAGGCCCAGTTGCAGGACTTGCTCGATAAAGGCTTCGTGAGGCCAAGCGTGTCCCCGTGGGGAGCACCGGTGTTATTTGTGAAAAAGAAGGACGGTACTCTTCGACTCTGCGTTGACTACCGCGAGTTAAACAAGGTGACGGTTAAGAACAAGTACCCATTGCCAAGAATAGATGACCTATTTGATCAGTTGCAGGGGTCGCGGGTATATTCGAAGATAAATCTTCAGTCGGGATATCACCAATTAAAAATCCGACCGAAGGATGTGCACAAAACGGAGTATCGTACGCGGTATGGCCACTATGAGTTTACGGTGATGCCGTTTGGGCTTACCAATGCCCCGGCAGCGTTTATGAATCTGATGAATAGGGTCTTTCGGCCATTGTTGGATAAGTGCGTCGTGGTGTTTATCGACGACGTGTTGGTATATTCGCGGAGTGAAGAAGAGCACGAGGAACATTTAAGAACCGTGTTGCAAATACTCCGAGACGAGAAGCTTTATGCTAAGCTCAAGAAGTGCGAATTCTGCCTTTCGGATGTGACCTTCTTAGGCCATGTGATACCGGGAGTGGAATCTCGGTGGACCCAAAGAAAATTGAGGCGATTCGAGATTGGCCTCGTCCTACGAGTGTGGCGGAAGTCCGCAGTTTCCTCGGATTGGCAGGCTATTATCGGCGTTTTGTCGAGGGGTTTGCGAAATTGACTACTCCTCTCACACGCCTTACGCACAAAGGAGTAAGGTTCGACTGGAGTGTCGGCTGCGACCGAAGCTTCCAAGAGTTGAAAGAGAAGTTAACGTCTACCCCGGTACTTGCCTTGTCGACGCCGGGACAGGATTTCGTGGTGTATAGTGATGCTTCCTACGCCGGTCTCGGGTGTGTTCTTATGCAAAATGGGCGAGTCATTGCGTATGCTTCGCGCCAACTGAAAAGCTATGAGAAGAACTACCCGATACATGATCTCGAGTTAGCGCGGTCGTTTTTGCGTTAAAGCTATGGAGGCACTATCTTTACGGTGAGCATTGTGAGGTGTATACTGATGACAAAAGCCTCAAGTATTTGTTCACCCAGAAAGAGTTAAATATGCGGCAGCGGCAGTGGCTGGAACTGATAAAAGATTATGATCTTACTATCTTGTACCACCCCGGTAAAGCCAATATGGTGGCCGATGCGCTGAGTAGAAAATCTGTTGAGGACTTGGCGACGGCGATTACTAGCCAACCGTCATTGCATAAAGAGATGCAACCGTTTGGATTGGAGGTAGTGGCGCCGGAAGTTCCGACTATCTTGGCGGCACTAGTGGTTCGACCGACCTTGTTGGAGCGAATTAAGGAGCGGCAAGCTGATGATCCATATCTTCAAAAGGTGCGGAATGATATTGACGGCGGACGCGCCGGCGATTTCGGCGTGGAACCTGGTGGTGCACTTCGGTTCAGAAACCGACTGTGCGTACCCAAGGACGACGAGATTCGTAAGAAGGTGTTGCAAGAGGTGCATCATTCCTTGTATAGTATTCACCCGGGCGGCACTAAGATGTACAAGGATCTAAAGGTGCATTATTCGTGGCCGGGCATGAAAAAGAACATTGGGGAGTTTGTGGCGCAGTGCTTGACGTGCCAACAAGTAAAGGTCGAGCATCGTTTTTCTGCGGGGAAGTTGCAAAGCTTACCAATCCCCATGTGGAAATGGAAGGATGTCGCGATGGACTTTGTGGTCGGACTACCCCGATCGCAAGCTGGACATGACGCCATATGGGTGGTTGTGGACTGTTTAATGAAATCGGCTCACTTCTTGCCGATCCACACCACATGGTCAGGAGACAGGTTGGCCCAGGTTTACTTGGACGAGATAGTGAGATTGCATGGGGTTCCCGTGTCGATTGTATCAGATCGAGACTCCCGGTTCACTTCTCATTTCTGGAAGAGCTTGCAGGATGCTCTAGGCACGCGGCTCGATTTTAGTACGGCATTTCATCCTCAGAGTGATGGACAATCTGAGAGGACAATTCAGAAACTCGAGGACATGTTGCGAGCATGTGTGCTTGACTATCGTGGAGGATGGCATGAGTATTGCCGATGGCAGAGTTCGCTTACAATAACAGTTATCAGGAGAGTATAGCTGTCACGCCCGGGTACCAGCGGAAGCATATCCGGTACGTGCACAGACCCGCCATACACCTGCAGTATATAAGGCGTCTACAAGAAACAAGCCGATAGGAGTAAAAACATAACATAATCCTATCCTGATATCAGAGCGTAGTAAAAGTCACAAAGAATATCAACAAAAGAACGAGAGTATCCAACTCAAAATATAAGTACAAAAGAAAGTACTAAAACTGCCACATCTGGATCCAAAACTCATATACAACCCAGGATACACAAAAAGTAGGTACAATGGTGGTCTCTCTATATATAGGGACATCACCCTCGGCAATAGCCCAAGTAGCAAGGTGATCGACTAGCACGCTCCTAGCAATGTCTAGCTAGACGCGACTCCCTTGCCACGATCCCTAGCCTCTCCTGTAGATGGCTCTGTAAAAAAAAACAACAATAAAAATGGCGTGAAAACTATTAACAATAGTTCCCAGTGGGTAAGCCGCCAGCCTCAGCGAATTACACCACTAGGCTCATGATGTACTAAATGAAAATAAAAGCGATAATTGCATGATATCTATATGCAATGCTAGCAGACAATAGGCATGTAATCAACATATAATCACGACTTCTGTAGTAATGAATCAACTGAATAATAAAAGCATAGCAACTACTATACGCATGAATATAAACATTAATGTGTAAGTAAATACTGTACACCATAACTGATAAGCATTCATTACTGTCCAAAAGTCATTTAATACTTCCATTTCGTTTATAAGGACCAACTCACGGTAGTCCAACTTGCGCCACGCCTAATGGCCTCGTGGTAGTATACACTCCCCACAGCAATCCACTTCGGCACCCAATCCCGCACGGGCGAGCAACTGTCGCGTAGGCAAACTCCGGAGTGCCGACTTGTAGGGAGCGACCCTCACAAGCGTGTGCGAATGAGCACGATGGCAAGCAAGCATATCCACTGTCCACATGTCTCAATTATCATGTTTTCATTTGCAATGTTCTTACTCTCGATCCTCTGATCGAAATTGCAATACACAAATAGTAACAAGACTAGTATCTACTAGATTGTAAACATATAAGAGTAATGCTAAATCACATGGCATTATAATCTTTCCACTATTATGGCACTGTCAACATAGTCATAAGCATGTTATAGTTCTCTACTTTAGAGTCCAGAGAATATCATTGTTTTCTACTTTATAAGTGTATCCTACACTTCATAAGTCATTCTACAGTATTAGACATGATCATAAATACTTTTGTGCATGCAGTCTCTCTACTTCATCTCTACTTTATAGAGGTACAATGTCAAACATATCAAACATGATGGCAAAGATGTCCAAATTCATATCAATCACATAGTCGCAAAAAGCGCACTACAAAACCCATTCTATAGTGACATATAGAACATAGGGGAGCTTCACTTGCTCTGGTTAGGTCAAACCCACCTAT
>NC_033621.1:6960474-6969822 GCF_001540865.1 Ananas comosus
ACTAGTATCCACTAGATTGTAAACATGTAAGAGTAATGCTAAATCACATGGCATTATAATCTTTCCACTATTATGGCACTGTCAACATAGTCAAAGCATGTTATAGTTCTCTACTTTAGAGTCAAGAGAATATCATTGTTTTCTACTTTATAAGTGTATCCTACACTTGTTCATAAGTCATTCTACAGTATTAGACATGATCATAAATACTTTTGTGCATGCAGTCTCTCTACTTCATCTCTACTTTATAGAGGTACAATGTCAAACATATCAAACATGATGGCAAAGATATCCAAATTCATATCAATCACATAGTCGCAAAAAGCGCACTACAAAACCCATTCTATAGTGACATATAGAACATAGGGGAGCTTCACTTGCTCTGGTTAGGTCAAACCCACCTATTACAAAGCTCCAATCAGTCCAAAGGAACTCCCAAAATCAGCTCCACAAGGTCTCAACTCTGCTGAAAAATAAGGCACGAAAGTGGCATCACTATTACAATCGAAATGTCCGATCTAGGCACAATTCGCACTTAGTACAAAATAGTAGCTTGAATCCCTGTTTCGGGCTAGTTTAATACCTCAAGATGAGTCTCCAAGAGCTCTCACAGGTTCACTAAAGGTGATCCAAAGCTCGGTCGCACTCTCGCTGTAGACAACATCGAAATGGCATCCAAACGCTCAATTATAAATTAATATCATCGAAATCTTGCAAAATCAGTTTTAAAACTGAAATTTCTTATTACCCTTAATTAGAATACCCTCCAAACCAGCTTCTAAGAGTACACGTTCCGCTTAAAGAGGCTCCAAAGACCTGCTGCGAAGAGATCATACAATCCTGCGTCAAGTTGTTCCAACAAATCGCATATAGATCCGAAATAGCCTCATTAGTTGACTAATTACCTATATCAAGCCTCAAAGCAACTTTTCCCTGGATCAAAGTGGGTAAATCACAACTAGATATCTCCTGTCTAGCTGCAGAAAACCCTAACAAACTCTGCTGGAATCAACGGAACAAGAACGCGTCAAAATCCGACGATAAACCACAAACTAGAGAAAAAATTGAGCTAAATACTTCTCTAAAGCTCTCTATCAGCAGCTCTCAGCATTAGACATGGGAAATACTATCAAAACACATCCCTTTACCTTTTAAAAGCTGGCCCCTAGTCCACCCAACCAGTGAGCGACGAGTGCGGCGCGAAATCGGCGCAAAATGGCGACTTCAACTTAGTGAGAGAAAACCCTAGAGAGAGAGAAGAAGAAGAAGATGGAGGAACCTTTCTCTGAGCTCCAGCAACTTCTATAGAGCTCCTGGGGTCGTGCTGGATCGGTGGAGATAAGAACAAGAGGTAAAAAGACCAAAAGGGCCCTGCTGCCCCGCAGCAGCTGACTCTGCTGCTTGCTGTACCGGTACAGCATAATGCCTGTACCGGTACACAATGCAAAAATCTGCCCAATGCGCAGAAGCAATGCACTTTCTTGTCTCCGGCAATCCGATCACTCTCTAACTTGTCCAAAAACTTGTCCAAGCCTTTTAGAACATGTAGGATAGTTCCACAACTCATGCCACACACTTGAACTCCGCAATTTGCAAAAGTTCAGTGTATTACAATAGCGATGGCATCATTTGAGGCATTGTATGGGCAGAAGTGCCGTTCTCCTATCCATTAGAGCGAAGTGGGTGAAAGAGTCGCCCTTGGTCCAGATGTGGTGCGAGAAGCGGAAGAAAAGATCCGCATTACTCGTGAGAAGCTGATGACTGCACAATCCCGGCAACGAAGCTATGCGAATAAGCGCCGGAAGGATTTGGAATTTGCGGTTGGCGACCGAGTGTTTCTCAAAGTGTCGCCTATGAAAGGAGTGAAGCGATTTGGTCTCCGGGGGAAGCTTAGTCCCCGATATATTGGGCCCTATGAAATTCTAGAGCGAATCGGGCCTGTGGCGTACAAGTTAGCATTACTGCCGAAGCTTGCGGGAGTGCACAATGTATTCCACGTTTCGAATCTTCGCAAGTATTTTCGGAACTCCTCGCATGTATTAGAGTATGAACCTGTGGAGTTACACGAAGATGTCACTTATGAAGAGTTTCCAATGAGCATTCTTGCTCGAGAGGAGCGGAAGCTACGGAATCGGACTATTCCGTATGTAAAAGTACAATGGAGTAATCACTCAAGGCGTGAATCCACGTGGGAGCTCGAGGAGAAAATGCGCGAGGTGTATCCTCACTTGTTTGAGCAAGTGGATTAAGGTACGTGTTTAAGTTTCGTGGCCGAAACAATTTTTAAGGGGTGGGGAATGTAACATAGCGATTCCCCGTAAGTCGTGCCGAGTTCCGTCGAAATGTGCGGAACGCAGAAATAAATGAGTTACTATAGGCTAGAAGTGCATTGGAGCCTATATGTAAAGTATAAAGGGACCCGAGATAGTGAAACTGCAATTCTGGAGAAGTCCCAGAAATTTTACTCTCGAGGACCGATCCCTTGGGTGAGAGACCGATTCCCAAACGTTGATCATCCGAACGAGGTGAAAAATCGGCTAAGTCCTGAAAATCGAGCTCTCGGGAACCGGCCCTTCGGCGGGAGACCGGTCCCGAGAGACCGGTTGCATTGGGGGGAGACCGGTCCCCTTCTGCGCAGATTGCAGGATAGCTCTCGGGAACCGGTCCCTGAAGGGAGAGACCGGTCCCCGAGCTCGAAATTGCCCAGTAAGGGCTGTTTGCAAAAGTGAAAAGTGAGGGCTTATGTGCAAAAATGACATGTGAAGGGTTATTTGAGCTAGGGTTTGGGTGAGAGCTCATTTGCTCTCACTCTCACACAAACCTTTCCCTCTCTCTCTCTAAAAACCTCTCCTTTCTCTCTCCCTCTCTCTTTAGGGCTTGGACCAAGAGGGTTTTTGGAGGAGAAAAGCTTAGAGAAGAAGCTCTCCAAGGTGTAGAACAAGCCAGAGCAAGGTTTTGAAGGAAAGCTTTGGACTCCAAAGGTGAGTTCTTGTGGTTTTCAGTAAGGTTTTGGGTTTTTGCTTTTAGTTGTTGCATCTAGGAGCTTCTATGGTATTTTCCCCATGATTATCCATGTTAGGGACCTAGTTGGGGAAGATAATGTTGTACAAGGACCTAACTTTAGGGTTTTTGAATTTTGAGGTTCAATCTTGGGATTGATCTCTTTTTAACCTATTTGGTAGGTCAACGAACGCAACGGTGCGCTCGGTTCGGCGATACGACGAGCGTGCGCGAAGATATTGGAAAAAGAAGCCGAGTTGGTACAGATTGCCGCAGCTCGCGGCGAAAGTGTCTAAAAATCGTGAAAATAGAACCAAGGCATCCTAGTGTCACATAAAGGTGGGGGGTGCTATCCGAAAACACCGAATCTCTTTCTATATCTATGTCGATATTTTGAGCATGTTGGTATTATTGCATTCTTGCATGTAGGGTAAGGAATGGTATATGTTGATTACATCAATTATCTGCTTAAGATTATTGTGAAGGATATAAGCACATATGAACAAGAAAACGAATAACCCTATATGCATGTGTATGTGAGAGAAGACTATGACCATAGTAAATAACGGTGACATCGACTATAGTGACTTGATTGGCATTGAAATGAGTATAGTTAAACAAGGTTTAACCCAAGTGGCATCATGTGTATTATGGCATCAGGACCATTGTGGCTTAGTAAAGTGACATATATGATTAGGTAAAGACCTTTCATCGGCATTGTGGCATTGAGACGGGTTGGCCATACCTCCTCAAATCGAGGATGGGATCATACTCACATGTATTGGTTCTGGCTTGTGGGAGGTCGCTCCTCCACAAGCGGTGTACTCCGGAGAGAAAAAGCACCATGGGTGAAAGTGCCCGGCGAAGATCCTTCGGGCGGTTGTGCCTTGTGCCTCCCCCATTAGACGGGATATGTGGACTGTGAGTCGGGGTAAACCAGGAGCACCCCGGGTTGATTGGGTAAAGGCCAAAGGAAAGTGAAAAGGACATGCATGCATAATCATCATGTATTGAATATGTAATATACCGAAAATTCGGAAAATAAATATCGAACTTTAGTCAAATTGACCAAAGTGCGAGAATGGTGCACTTCGGAAAGTCCGAAGGTGTTAAAATGATCAAAAGTGAGTTACGGGAGGTTTTCGAGAGCTAGAGAATCAAATTCTGCAAAACTGCAGTATTTGAGCTCTCGGGGACCGGTCCCTGGTGGGAGAGACCGGTCCCCGAACGCGTGCAGAATGAGACAGCCGAAAAATCGGCTAAGTCGTGGAAGGACAGCTCTCGGGAACCGGTCTCTGTCTGAGAGACCGGTCCCCCAGAGACCGGTCCCCCTATGGAGAGACGGATGCACGGCGCACAGGCCAAGCTCTGGCCGCGCCTGGTAGAGAGGCTCTCGGCAGACGTCCCATAGTCGGGGAGACCGGTCGCCGAGCCGAAAAACTTGCCTCAGCTCCACGGCAGTTGAATATAGAGGAAGTTGAGGGTTTTATTAGCATTTTTGCAACCCAAGGGTTATTTGTGTGCTGAGAGAGAGCGCTTCATCCTATTCCACTCCCTCTCACATCCTCTCCTCTCTTTCTCTCTAGGGAAGACAAAGAAGGCAGAAGAAAAGAAGGAAAGAAAGGATACAAGAAGGAGAAGAAGGTGAAAAGAAGCTTTTGGAGCAAAGGAGCCTCATCTTCTTCCTCCTTGGGCAAGAAAGGAAAGCTTACAAGGTAAGCTTTGATCTATAATTGTAGAAAAACCTCTAACGAATGATTTTATGAATAAACACTAAGAATAATGAGTGTTTTAATGGGATATTTGAAAGATTTGAAAACTTTCTTTTGGCTTCTTTTAGAGATCAAATCCAGTAGTTGAGCTCAAAGGGAGCTTAACCACTCTAATGTGAAATCCAAACTAGGTTTGGAAGCTAAAGAATGATCTAATGGTCCTATTTAGAGTATTAATGAAGCTACTTTGCTCTCCCCAATGAGATCAAACCCTAGTTTTATATTATTCATGGATGCATAGGGCACCCAATATTGGGGCTTTGCCATGAAGTTTTAAGTGCCAATTGCCCTCTAAAAACCTAATTGGGGTATTCCGACGTGCGTTGGTGCGCTCGAATAGCATCGAAAAGTGATGAAAAGTATGGGCAAAGGCCTAATAAGGTCCGTCTTTGCCGGCAGTAAAAGAAACGAGGCATCTAAAATTCCTAAGAAAATCATGAGCCACCTAAAGCAGACCTACAAGGTGGTGGTCTTTTCAAACTCATTGAAATTCTCTGCTATGCCTAATCGTGTCATTCTTGAGCATATGTTCTATACTATTTGGCTGCATTTAGGCGTAAAGTAATGATGAAACTTGAGATTCATGATTGGAGCACAACTTGCATAATGAGATGTTGAAGAACCTAATAATAGTCAAAAACCTAGATTTATTCTAGAGAAGATGTGAAGTACCCGGCCAAGTGAGAAAAGAACAGAGTGGCACAACTGAATAGGTAATCGACGTGGCACCTTTGATAAAGCTAATGTGAAATGACCTAGAGTTAGTGTGATGTAAAGAACTAAAGTGATGTAAAGAATGCAAGCAGGTGCACAAGTGTAAAAAGGTTAAAGTAAAAGAGAATCAAAGAACAATATTGCTAGAGTTTACAAGATAATAAATGAAAGAATGTATATGCATGAGTCTGCAAAAATAAATGATGTAAAAGAAACACTAAGCTAGTGAAAGTCCAAGATTGAACTATCATCCTTTGAGATAAGGATGATCATACTTCTGTTGAGTTCCGTGCCGAGGGCGGTCGCTCCCCGCCCTCGGGCGATGACGATGCTCCGGAGTTATCGCAATCCCGGGTGGTAGTAAGACACCGAAGGACGTCCACTAGTGAGTACCGTGCCGATGAGTGGACTTAAAACGTGAGGCAAGTTAATGTGGTAAACGCCCTCGGCTTACCTATATGATAAAGAGCAAAGAACAAAGAATAGGAGAGAACAAAGAGTAAAAGTGAAAAGAACTAAGAGAACATCATACCTGCATCTATAATGTTGAGCATCGACTCTTGCTTATTGTTCAGGGCATATTACTCATGTTATACGATGGTTAACTATTCAGTCTTATTCTTATCTATTATGCTGAGTTAGTTCTAAGGGGAAAGTCGTGTGATGTTGAGGCCGAACCCACTTGGGAACTTGTTGTAGTTCTCACCCCACTATTTTCCACACGAGCCGGACCGAGCGAGCGCGGCGAGCCGACCGGCAGTAAAGGTTATTCCGCGCCTTCTAGTCAGAGGCCACCAGAGTTTGGGTTAATCATTTTGTTTAGTAGACACCCTTTTCTATCATCTTTTTTGTACTTGATGATTAGTGATGTAAAGAAAAGAAATGTAAAGGCTGCTCATTTTGAGGTAAATGTGATTAAGAAAAAATGATGGAATTATGTAATGAAATGCAAAGAATCTCTAAAATAAAGAGATGAGTCAATGTATTATGATCTAAAATGAATCATCATTACGCTGTAGAATGTTTAGTTCCTTTTTCTTCACTTATGGCTACTGCTACCCTCTGTGTATAGGCCGTTGTGTATGTTCCGCTAGTGCTTTTCTGCATATTGATGAAAAGGTGCATTATGAGCCTTGGCGGATAGGGAACTCTGTCCTTCGGCCGTCTGCGTTGACGTGTCTCTGGGTCGGGTCCAAAATTGGTATCGTCTCGGCGCGTGACAGATAGGTTTTGGTATCACAGAGCGCAAATAGTGCAAAGAATATCGAATGGACCTATAGACCTATAGGATTGGAAGGCCTTAAGGATCTAGAAACGTGAGTACGTGTGATCAAGTTAGACGGAAAAAGCATGTATTGGGTTAATTGAACGTCTCTGAATTCGTGATTAGAGGCTAAGTTCAATTTCCCGTTATCCTCACTATCTAGGTTGTGTTCTGCTGCCGACGACATGACGCTTGAGGCAAGGATGAATGGGCCATGTTGCTTTCCCTAATTGGGTATGGTCCAAAGTAAGTTGGTCCCAATGAACTAATTGAGTTGCTTCTTTCAGGAAGCATGGTCACCGTCGTACGTCGATCGCCAGACAAGTTCGATGCCTGAGGAACGACTGCGTGCCCGGCAATCCGGAGCAAGTGCGACGAGAGGCTTTGGGAGCAAATTGCCTGGCGCTTATTGCGTACAGTGCGGCAACAAGCGAGTCTGTTTCAACCGCAAGTGGGAACAGATTCAGCGTCTCCAGGAGACTTTGGAGCGCCAGCAACGCGGCGGCCCAGGGCGGACGACGGCATTTATTGTCGCGCCGCGTCCTGCGTGTTAGTGCGAGCGTGGTACAGGGAGCGAGCGCAGTCAGCGGCGGCATGTCCCAGTCACGTAAGTACCGCTGGCCGGGTCGGAGAACTCGAAATCCCGATAAGTGTCGGCAGTCGATGAAGCGAGAGCGAGAGCGCGAATTGGCCGCTGCTTATACAGTTCAAGAAGTTCGACACCTAGCCTTTCGAGGCGGTTTGGTGGAGCCCAGGCTGATTGTGGAATCGCTGGACGACTCGATGGAGACCCTATTCGAGGACCGACTTAATACCTCGGAGAAGGACAAGGTGTACCATCGCCACGCCATTGCCTAGGAAAAGCGGCGATGGTATTGGTGGCAGCGAGTTAGCGTCATCGACCTACCGATCTTCCGCTTATGCTTTGGAGAGTTCAAGAGATGCGGTGTCGCGAACTTACTTCCCGTACACGGTGATGCGGACAACCTACAAGACAAATTCCGCAAGTGAGCCAGCTATCGATCGGTGGTAGGAGTACGAGCAAGAATTCTCTCCACATTATGACTGTGTTCCCTGATGTTGTTCGCGATCGATGATCGGACTTCCGGGCGGATTGGTTCATTTGTCGAGGACCTCAACGCCCATTTTATGAAAAGTGGCACGATCTGAAGTTGTGCGACACTTATGCGAGGTCTGTTGATCGAGCTTTGTGGCGCGGAGGCACGGTAGCGCGCATGTACGTTGCAAAGCAACGAGAAGCTATGTCCGAGTCCAAGACAAGGCCAGAATTGACGGCGGCTGGTGGCGGGGCCGACCAACGATGCTAAGAACCGCCCGTACCCGACAGGCAGTCGAGGAACTGAGACCGCCTCGATGTGTTATATGTGACGAGAGCACAAGTGAAACGACTTGCCGTCAGCGCGATGGCAAGTGTTTTCAAGTGTGGCAACAAGGACTGTCATCCCGGAGTCCTCGTCGTGCACTGTCGTCTGCGCCGACTGGGCTAGGCTTCAGCAACGCGTCTACCCCGGAAAGCTTGCGGGCTTGCCACTAGCGATGTCGCAGGCGCGGCGTCATCATCGCGTCAGCCAGGAGGGTTCGAGAGCGCCTAAAGCGCCGAGTCTTTGCCGCTCAGGTGGAGGAGCAACAACTTCATGCATCCCGCGGACTGTCGGGCATGTATAATTGTGATTAGAGGCACTAGACTTAAGAGCACTGGTTTATACAAGCGCATCTCATTCATTCATTAGCACTTCCATTTGTCTAAAACACATGCATAGGATGGTATACAATGAGGATTACTGTGGGTGAACGCTCTCAAGTGAGCATTCAGTGTCAGTGTCCATCCAACCGAGTTCTTGCGTGTCAGTGCAAATAGGTCGAATTGGATATAGCCTGATTGACTGTTAGTGGCTAGATCAATTTAGGGTGTATTGATTTACTGGACCAACTGCTCTCCAATACTATGCGTGATAGATTGTGAGAGCAAGGTTGATCACTTTTCGTGAGCCAAATCAAGAAAGTTAGTCTACACAGCATAGCAAAATAGCGCTTCGCGGCGACATATGCTGTAAGGCGAAGAAAATGATGACAAAATGAGGGTGTAAGCCTATTTGCACCATGGTGGATGCTCGAAAGCAGTACCCAGAGTTGGGAGATTATGCGAGTAGCGCGCCGAGTACCCGATGTTGTTTCCGTCGGGAGTTACCGGGATCTGCACCCGATCGGGAATTGAGTTGTCATTCGAACGTTGATATCCCGGCTCGAAACCAGTTTCGAAGGCTCCGTATGAAATGGTCACCGTGAGTCTAAAGGAAGCTAAAAGGTCAATTACAAACTTGCTCGATAAGGCTTCGTGAGGCCCGAGTGCTTCACCATGTCGGGTAGCTCTCGGGCATTTGGCAGAAAAAGGATGGCACACTTCGACCTGCGTAGATTATCAGCAGAGTTGATACAAAGTAACGATAAAGAACAAGTACTCCGTTGCCAAGGATTCGACGATCTATCAATCAGTTGCAAGGGTCGCAAGGGTATTCGAAAATGATGCTCAATCGCGGTATATCAATTAAAGATCAGGCCGAAAGATTCCACAGAAAG